>NC_041220.1:116928117-117008181 GCF_002837175.3 Physeter macrocephalus | reverse complement strand
GTTACAATAGACACCGCAGAAATACAAAGCATCCTAAGAGACTACTACAAGCAACTCTATGCCAATAAAATGGACAACCTGGAAGAAATGGACAAATTCTTAGAAAGGTATAAGCTTCCAAGACTGAACCAGGAAGAAATAGAAAATATGAACAGACCAATCACAAGGAATGAAATTGAAACTGTGATTAAAAATCTTCCAACAGGGCTTCCCTGGTGGCGCAGTGGTTGGGAGCCCGCCTGCCGATGCGGAGGGCGCGGGTTCGTGCCCCGGTCTGGGAGGATCCCGCGTGCCACGGAGCGGCTGGGCCCGTGAGCCATGGCGGCTGGGCCTGCGCGTCTGGGGCCTGTGCTCCGTGGCGGGAGAGGCCACAGCACTGAGAGGCCCGCGTACCGCCAAAAAAAAAAAAAAAAAAAAAAAATCTTCCAACAAACAAAAGTCCAGGACCAAATGGCTTCACAGGGGAATTCTATCAAACATTTAGAGAAGAGCTAACACACATCCTTCTCAAACTCTTCCAAAAAATTGCAGAGAAAGGAACACTCCCGCTGAAAGCATTTCCTCTAAGATCAGGAACAAGACAAGGATGTCCACTCTCACCACTATTATGCAACATAGTTTTGGAAGTCCTAGCCACGGCAATCAGAGAAGAAAAAGAAATAAAAGGAATACAAATTGGAAAAGAAGAAGTAAAACTGTCACTCTTTGCATATGACATGATACTATACATACAGAATCCTGAAGATGCCACCGGAAAACTACTGGGGCTAATCAATGAATTTGGTAAAGTTGCAGGATACAAAATTAATGCACAGAAATCTCTTGCATTCCTATACACTAATGATGAAAAATCCAAAAGAGAAATTAAGGAAACACTCCCATTTACCATTGCAACAAAAAGAATTAAATACCTAGGAATAAACCTACCTAGGGAGACAAAAGACCTTTATGCAGAAAACTGTAAAAAACTGATGAAAGAAATTAAAGATGACACCAACAGATGGAGAGATATACCATGTTCCTGGATTGGAAGAATCAATATTTTCAAAATGACTGTACTACACAAAGCAATCTACAGATTCAATGCAATCCCTATCAAATTACCAATGGCATTTTTTATGGAACTAGAACAAAAAATCTTAAAATTTGGATGGAGACACAAAAGACCCCGAATAGCCAAAGCAGTCTTGAGGGAAAAACACGGAGCTGGAGGAATCAGACTCCATGACTTCAGACTATACTACAAAGCTACAGTAATCAAGACAATATGGTACTGGCACAAAAACAGAAACATAGATCAATGGAACAAGATGAAAGCCCAGAGATAAACCCATGCACCTATGGTCAACTAATCTATGACAAAGGAGGCAAGGATAGACAATGGAGAAAAGACACTGTCTTCAATAAGTGGTGCTGGGAAAACTGGACAGCTACATGTAAAAGAATGAAATTAGAACACTCCCTAACACCATACAGAAAAATAAACTCAAAATGGATAAGAGACCTAAATGTAAGACCAGACACTATAAAACTCTTAGAGGAAAACATAGGAAGAACACTGTTTGATATAAATCACAGCAAGATCTTTTTTGATCCACCTCCTAGAGTAATGGAAATAAAACAAAAATAAACAAATGGTTCCTAATGAAACTTCAAAGCTTTTGAACAGCGAAGGAAGTCATAAACAACACGAAAAGACAACCCTCAGAATGGGAGAAAATATTTGCAAACAAATCAACGGACAAAGGATTTATCTCCAAAATATATAAACAGCTCATGCAGCTCAATATCAAAAGAAAAAACAACCCAGTCCAAAAATGGGCAGAAGGCCTAAATAGACATTTCTCCAAAGAAGACATAATATATGTGGAACCTAGAAAAATGGTACAGATGAACCAGTTTGCAGAGCAGGAATTGAGACACAGATGTAGAGAACAAACGTATGGACACCAAGGGGGGAAAGCCGTGGGGGGGTTGCGGGGGTGGTGTGATGAATTGGGCGATTGGATTGACATGTATACCCTGATGTGTATAAAACTGATGACTAATAAGAACCTGCTGTATAAAAAACTAAATAAAATAAAATTTAAATTTAAGAACAAAAAATCATACAGATGACACTGTATGGCCAAAATTCAATTAAACTGGTAATCAATTATGAAAAGATGACTAGATAAAAACGCTTATATAGATGAAAATTAAGAAATATGCTTCTAAATAACTCACAGTTCAAAGAAGTTATCATTATGAAAATTAGAAACTATTAAAATGGAATGATAAGCACTACATATCGAAAAGTGTGGAATTCGGTCAAAGTGCAATGTAGAAGGACATTTATAGCCCAAATACTTATAATAGAGAAAGGAAGAATTATGGAAAATTAATGAGTTAAGCTTATATAACCAAAACTAAGGAAATGAATAAAAAAAGTAAACTAAAAGAAAGTAGAGGAAAGAAAATAAAGAGCAGAAATTAATGAAATAAAAAAACAAATAATAGGAAGATCAAGAAAATAAAATTCTTTCAAAAGACCAATGAAATTGACAAATTACTGGTAAACTTGATTGCGCAAATAAATCCAATCTTATGCAAAATATTTTTAAAATCAGCAACAAATGGCTAGAAAATGTAATTTAATAAAAATATACCATCTACAATGGCATAAAATATGTAAGTTATAATAAAAACAATATATGTGTATATATAAAGTACCTAAGAATAATTCTAACAATAAATATGCCAAGACACTTACAGAGAAATTATAAAACTTACTTCATTGAAAGATATTAATGAAAATCTAAATACATGAGGAGATACCCCATGTTAGTGGCATGGAAAACTCAATATTATCAAGGCATCAATTTCACCAAGTTAGTCTAAATTATTAATGCAATTCCAAGCAAAACAAACAGCTCTGTGTGTGCTTGTCTTTGTGTGCATCCTCACAAAATGGTTCTAAAATTTATGTGGGAGAACAAAGTTCAAGAATCATCAAGATACTCCTAGTGAAAAATAACAAGGGAGGAGAGGGGGTGTCACACCAGATGTCAGTAATTAATACAAAATGATATTAAATGATACAAAAATTACTGGCACTAGGATAGACCAAATGGATCTTCTAAATTAAATCAGGAGTCCAGCAAAGGACCCACGTACATAGGAAAACTTGATTTATTACAGAGCTCAATATATGACACTGAGCTAACTGTTTTTTTAAAAATCAATATAGGGACTTCCCTGGTGGTGCAGTGGTTAAGAATCCGCCTGCCAATGCAGGGGACACAGGTTCGAGCCCTGGTCCAAGAAGATCTCACATGCCGCGGAGCAACTAAACCCATGCATCACAACTACTGAGCCTGTGCTCTAGAGCCCGCATGCCACAATTACTGAAGCCCACATTCTTAGAGCCCGTGCTCCACAGCAAGAGAAGCCACTGCACTGAGAGGCCCACACATCGCAACAAAGAGTAGCCCCCGCTTGCCTTAACTAGAGAAAGCCTGCACGCAGCAACGAAGACCCAACACAGCCAAAAATAAATAAATAACTATTTTGAAAAAATAGGGCTTCCCTGGTGGTGCAGTGGTTGAGAGTCTGCCTGCCGATGCAGGGGACACGGGTTCGTGCCCTGGTCCGGGAAGATCCCACATGCCGCGGAGCGGCTAGGCCCGCGAGCCATGGCCGCTGAGCCTGCGCGTCCGGAGCCTGTGCTCCGCAACGGGAGAGGCCACAACAGTGAGAGGCCCATGTACAGCAAAAAAATTTTTTTTAAAGTAAATAAATAAATAAAATAAAATAAAATCAATACAAGTCACAGACCAAAAAGTGAAAGACAAAACCATGCAACTTCTAAAAGAGAGTACCTAAAAGAGAATATCTTTATGAGTTTTGGTTAGGAAAGAATTTCTTAAACACTTGCAAAAAAAAATGCAAATTATAAAGGAAAAGACATATATTTAATTAACTGGAAAGATGAGTTTCTGATTAGTAAAACGTCATCAAAAAAGAAAGTGAAAAGAGAAGTCACAAACTGGGAGAAAGTATTTGTAAAACATGTAACTGACAAAAGATTTCTATCCAGAATATGTAAAGAATTCCTATAAACCAATGAGAAAAGGACTAACCACATAGTAGAAAAAGAATGAGCAAAATAATTGAATGAAACTTCACACAAGGAAACATGAATGGCCAATCAACTTATGAAAAGTGTCCAACCTCATTAGTAATTTGGAAATATATATCCAAACCACAATGAAAAAACATTCACAACTTCTTGATTGGAAAAAAAAATGTAAGTTGGATAACAGTTGTCAAGAACAGTCAGTATTAGTTACTCCCATCCACCACTGTTTGGTATTATCCAGTAAAATCAAACATGCACATACACTATGACCCAGTGTCACTCTTAGGCATATACTCTAGGGAAGCTCCTGGACCTGTGTCAAGAGGACATGTGTAAGAATGTCCACAGTGACAGCTTGTAATAGCAAACAAACAAAAGGAAACAATCTGAATGTCCATCAATAGGAGAATGAATTAGAAAACTGAAGTACAGTTATACACTGGAATAGAATAAGCAAATGAACGAATTACAGTTACATACAACATCGATGAATCTTAGAAATAAAAAAGGAAGTCACAGATGAATACATGCATAAAATTTATAAACATTCACAGCTAAACAACATACACAGGATACAAATATATAAGGTAAAATTACAAATAAAAGGGAATGATAAACTAAAAATTAAGAATAGTGGGGGGCTTCCCTGGTGGCACAGCGGTTGAGAGTCTGACTGCCGATGCAGGGGACACGGGTTCATGCCCCGGTCCGGGAAGATCCCACATGCCGCGGAGTGGCTGGGCCTGTGAGCCATGGCCACTGACCCTGTGCATCCGGAGCCTGTGCTCCGCAATGGGAGAGGCCACAACAGTGAGAGGCCCGCGTACCACCCCCCCCCACACACACACACACACAAAGAATAGTGGGGACTTCCCTGGCGGTCCAGTGGTTGAGACTTTGCCTTCCAATGCCGGTGGGGGTGCAGGTTCGATCCCTGGTCAGGGAGCTAAGATCCCACATGCCTCGCCGCCAGAAAACCAAAACAGAGAACAGAAGCAATATTGTAACAAATTCAACAAGGACTTAAAAAAAAAAAAGAATAGTGGATTTACTGAGGGAAGAGTGAAGAAGATGGGAGGTAGGTATACGAACACAGGAGATTTCAAAGAAAGTAATAGGTTCTTTTACTTAAATTGGTTGTTTGATCTATGGGTATTCACCATGTTCCGTGTATATTACACCTATTTTAAATTTTTTGATATCTATTTGACATTTAATGAAAAAATTAAAAATAATAAAATGGAAACCCAAGTCTAGGAGTATTGCATAAGTCAGTTCCCACCCATAGGGCTGGAGCCAGTGATTCCACTGAAAGACAGTAAAAGACATAGGATTTCAGAGCAGGGAGGGGCACTTGCACAGGGATTTTTCAAGGGTAGGATTTGGAATAGTTGAAGAGAAGATAAGGAAAGAAATCTAGTTGGGGAATGAAGTGAGCAGAGACTTCAAGGAAGAGATCCTCCTCTTGTGTTGGGAAGCCATGAGTATGCATAGGCTACTGAAGTAACTGATGAGACAGGCAGCTTGAACCATTAGTTTAACAAACACTAGATTGCCCAGAAATTCAATTTATCTTTCATTCCATTTATAAAGAAAATGGAGTGTGCTGTGATTTAAAAAAAAAAAAAGTGAAATAGATTTTAGAAAATTCTATAAGTGAAAATGAAGTTCTTTGCTATGGCTTTTTTTATATCAAGATTTCCAGCCTGAGGGCCACACCTTGTTAAAATGGGAAACTGGAGGCCAAAGCTGCCTCTTCCCTCTTTCTCTCTTGCTAATGTGCCCCACCCTCTCCAGTTCCCTGCAGCTGAATGTGTTTATCAAACTTGACTGCACAGGAAAGTGCAATGAGAGTGTTCCGGGTCACAAACGGGTTACCTGCCGGCCTCAGGAAGAAAGAAGAGCAAAAAGAAAAGGCCATAGTTGCAGGGTCTGTTGCTCATAGTCCCCGGCTACAGTTACCTACTTCATCAGCCATGGTGACATCTGATGAACTATTAGCCTAGCCCCCATGGCTAGAAGAGCGACATCTCAGGTCAAGGTGAGTCAGGCCTGCCATCTGGTCCTGCTCAGGGCTCCTGTGCTTATGACTACCAAATGGTCCTTCTAAGAGAGTTGTCTTTGTATTTCTGCACCCCAAAGAAGAGAAGAGCACTCCCATATACTGACTCCATTATGTTCCCAAATCCAGAGCTGCCATGATACTGGGAGCCATTTGCAGAGTAGGAAAAAAATTTTTTTTAATTAATTAATTCATTTATTTTTATTTTTGACTGCATTGGGTCTTCATTGCTGCATGCGGGCTTTCTCTAGTTGCTGCCAGCAGGGGCTACTCTTCGTTGTGGTGCATGGGCCGCTCGTCGCGGTGGCTTCTCTTGTTGTGGAGCACGGGCTCTGGGTGTGCGGGCTTCAGTAGTTGTGGCACACAGGCTATGTAGTTGTGGTTCGCGGGCTCTAGAGCGCAGGCTCAGTAGTTGTGGCGCACGGGCTTAGTTGCTCCCCAGCATGTGGGATCTTCCCAGACCAGGGCTTGAAGCTATGTCCCCTGCACTGGCAGGTGGATTCTTAACCACTGCACCACCAGGGATGTCCTGGAAAAGTGATTTTTATAAACTTTGAAGGGCCTTCAATCTGAGGCATATCCTCTGGGAAGCAGATACTGTCTACCCAAACTCTAGGTAAAGAATTTGAGCCATGAAGAGGGGGTGAAGAGGCAGAAGGAGGTCGAGTAACTTGCCCAAAGCCCCAAGCAGAGATCAGGTAAGAATTCAGGGTTCTGACTTGTCCTCAAAACACACCTGCTCCCTTTTAAATAGACATTAGAGTTCTGGAGATAAACTCAGCAAGTGTAATTTGCTAGAAGAGAAACAGTTTTCTTTTAAAAAAGAAATTTCTTTAAAAGAAGAAATGGAGTAGTCTGTGCTGTGGTGGATGAAGCAACTGAAAAGCTCTGTTTATTCCTACAGAGTCAGAATGGCAAAGCTGTTGGAAGTCTCCAGGGACGGAATAGGAGGAAAGTCCAGGTGATGGTGTGTTATGTATACGGAAATGGCATGAAGCATACTGTGATATAAAATTGCCAGGGCTATGAAGCATTATATACTTTTGATGAGGCCAGCAAATGCGAGGATTAAGGTTAATTCTGCAACAAAATCTGTTATCTATAATTCCCACAGCCAAGAGAGTTATTTTGCAAATAACCATGTAGATTTTGAAGTTAGAGATAGCCCACAAAGGAGCAGTCTGTACTGGAGAAAAGGAATGAGGGGGCTCTGAAACTGCTGCAGCAGAAAAATGAAGGTACTGAAACGAAGAACTGCAGTTTCACTGTGTAGGTCTTCAATAGGCAGCCAAGTGAAGCACTTGCTCTTTGCAGTCAGGGTTCTTGGGTTTCAACTTCAGTTCTGCTACTTGCTAGCTGAGCAGCCTTAGGCAAATCATGTCTCAGTTTCCTCATCTCTAAAAAAGGGGTAGTAATAGGACCAATCTCCCAGAGTGTTAAAAGGATCAATTGATTTAATATTTGTAAAATATGAAGAACATTACCTGGCATGTAATAAGTGCTTTGTAGGTATCAGTTACTGTTATAAATAAAGTTTTCAAGAAATAAAGTTTTATTTTTAAAGGGTCACCCAGTTTCTCCTTAGTTTACCTTTTTTTTTGGATTTGGTTTCCTTGTTGGCTTCATTAGCGTTCATGGTTTTGAGAAAGAAAATTGCTTGGCTATGCAAAGTCTTCAGGTTCTTGATATTTTTCCCAGTATAAAGCCATGTAATAAATGGGATTATCACCTAAATAATTCTCCAGGTCCACATTCAATTAATAAATAGACATGCTGTTAGAGAATTGAAATATTATGACCAGTCAGACATCTTCAGGAGGAAAGATGTGTTCTATTTGCTTAAAAAAAAACCCCTTAAACCCAGCCAACTTGGTTTAATCAGCTGTCTGAAGTGTCAGAAAAGTGAGTCCTGAAGTGGCTAAGGGAAAGAGTGTCCACTGGATTACAGATCAGACAGAAACACCCCCAGCCCCTCACCTTCTTCTTTGCTCTGAGACACATGCAAAGCTCTTTATTTATTTTATACTTGAAATGTCAAAGGCGCCTGGGGGTGGGCCTCTGGACCAGGGATTGGCAGGCCACACTCCTGGGCAGACATAATAAAAGTCCACCATGGGGCCGTGTGATTCACACAGCGTGTGCATGTCACCAGCAACCGATGGGTCTTGGCAGGGAGCCTCCTTCTGGCCTGGGAACAAGTACAGACTTGTGTTTCCTCCAGTGGCAAGTGACTGTGATGGAGAACCACTCAGATATCCACACACTTTGAGGGCCCACAGGCAAAAATATCGTTCAGTGGGGCAAACATCCACACACCAAACTACTTCAACATGGTGACAACCAAGTAGAGCCTGGAGGCAAGGGGCTCTGTAGGACAAAGAGTTTACAGCAGAATTTTACTACTTCTGTATGATGGTAAAGGAAAAAGAAGTGTCTAAAAAGGAAAGATAGCACATTTCATTTGGGGGGTATTTACCTCTTGAGGTAGGCATCCCACCGCATATGCAAACACACAGAGTCCTCAACATGGCTCACCTTAGCCAAAAAGGCTCAAGAAGAAAATCAGATGTACTCAGTTCTCTCTGTACCTGCGGAGAACCCCCAGGCTCTCACTTCATCTGGCTGACTTGGAAAATGAGTACAGTTTTAGAATTTCAGGATTCTATGCTTTCTATAAAAGTTCTGCTACTCCGTAAAATGCCGCTCAGTCACGGAGCAAATGCTCTCAGTGTGTTAAATCACCTGATTTGGGGGATAACTTGATTGTTTTTGAGCCACTCCACTCACTTTCTTTGGTAGCTCCTCAAGTGGAAGAACTCTCATTTTCTCTTTTCTTTAATAAAGAGGATAGAGATCTGAGACTTGGTGTTAATTCTATTCTTTACTTTTAGCTAATAAAGGAATATTTGCCAGTACAGAATTAACAGTGATACAGAAAATTTTTTAAAAATGAGAAAATCAAAAAAGGCAAGTGAAACACACTAGCTTTTTACACAATCTATTACTGGCAAAAAAGTTTTGTTTCCTACTGTTTCCTTAATGCTTGGCTTTAATAGCTAACTTAGTGGTTTAAAATATAAAATAATACATACTGACTGTATTTGCAAACTTTGAATGGTAGTTAAGCCTTTATTGAGTATCCATTATATACTGTACTTCAAACTTTTAAAGGTTATCAAGAAACAGAATAAACATTTCCAACCCTCAAAGACAACCTTATTGGGGAAATAAAATGAGTACATAATTCAATTTACAAAAAATTCCAAAGCAACATTCTGACTCACAGGATGAGTTTATTTAAATTGAGACAAGTTGGAGAACTTATTCTATACTTCCAACTATTATAGAAGAAAAGACATTTCATATTACACCTTGACAAAAGGAAACAAAAGAACTGGATTGATAATTTTACTTTTACAACATTATAGTGAGGAAGGTAGCAAGAAATATGGTGCCAATTTGAAAGTAAAGTCAGAAGTTTAGTGATCTGTCCAAGTTCATTGGCAATTCACTGGGATTATCCGCAGGAGTTAGACACAAGCTATTAAATATCCAATCCACTGTGGCTTTACATGAGACCACTCTGTGTCCTGGCTTTTGTGGGGGAAGAAACCAATACACACACTGAAAAAAAGTATGTATTATTTTGGTAGTTTGTTGATTCTGTGACAGAAATGTATAACCCGGTGTGTTTAAAAAAACAGGTTTGATTCTCAAATTTTAAAGCACTGAAATAACAACTGCTATGTTTTTTCTTGGGAAAAAGTATCCTAATTTGACCTTATTCAAGCAGTAATATATTTCCAGGGGAACCAATGAAGAGGAAGGAAAGAACTGATGAGGTCTAACTGGTGACTGCATTTACAGATTAATCTTGACAGGGAACAAATAACATCTCCTCCCAGGAGGCCCCAATATAGCCAACTGAGAAGTGGGGTCATTATGAGCACAGTGGATTTTTCTGATTACAATAAACTTTTTAATTACTTTAAGTGAAACATTCTTTTCAGTGGTAGTAAACTTAAAAATTAAGCACTGTACTGTCTTTTTTTGTCATACTGGCTATGCATGCAATCCTCTCTTATTCTTTACATTGCTTTGCACAGCAATTCGTCTGCCCTGAAATCAAAATGGGAAAATGGTACACATTTATTAAAAAAGCCAAAACCTGCAAGAACCCACACAGGGAAAGAATGAGCTGAATGAGTGGTCAGCAGCTTAGCCCTAGAGCAGTTTCATTTTTATCCATGTTCTACAGTGGCCTTTCTCATGTAATTTCATTTGAAGCTAATAAGTTTGGAGAACAGTTATCCAAATGAATCAATAAAGGTGGGGTAAGACTAGAATAATGATTCAGTTTTTATTTTTCAATTAGGTGATAAATTTTCATTCTAGGAAGATACTACAACATATCACAAAACACACCAACTACATACATCCACAATGAAAGTCATTATGAAAGAGTATTCATGAAACGATTGTGTCATGGAAGCAAAACAACTAATTTGGAACATGAGAGCCAAGTAATCAAGTTCCTTTAAAAAGCGGGGCGGCGGGGGGGAATGACATTTTCTGACTGATAATATTAAGTCACAATAAATAATATTAAGGAATCAGTGTTAATTTTCAAGGTGAGATAATAGTACTGTGGTTACGTTAAATAGGAGTTCATATCTTTTAAGGAAACACTCTGAAATATTTACAGATGAAATTATATGAAGTCTGAGATGTAGGGCATGGAAGCGGGGAGAAAGTGAGAATGTGAATAAGGCAAGATTGGCTATAGGTCGTTAAATGTTGAGGCTGAACCAAATTACATCAGATTTCTTATATTGCCCCCACCACTTCTGCACATATTTGAAACCTTTCATAATAAAAAATTTTAAAAGACTCTGTTTTGAGGACTGTAAGCAAAAAGGAATGGCTCTGATGAACTCTGAGAGGCAGCAAAAGACATTTCTGAAATTATTTTAATTCTGCCTAGTCCCTGCTTTCGATAGTCAACAAAATTGGGCTTTAGTTCCCTAATGTGAAGTAAGGCTCTATAAAGTGAAGCTACGGCTTCATCCAATTCTATAATTAAGCCCAGACTGTGATGATGTACATTTGGAGTGTCTGCCTAATGAGTTACCAACAACACGTTGTGTTTTTTATCATGGCCGCATTCTACCTACACGCCCATCATATAACATTTCTAGCGTACTCTGTTGCGTTTCCCTGTTAGTTTGTGCTTCGAAATCACACCCGAATTTTAATATTATCTTAAGCAAAATATAAACAAAAAGTTAAATGTGGTGCAAAAATAATCATACCAAATACTTCAAAGCCATTAGCACGGGTAAATGAGTTCTGTCTATAAAAAACACAAGAAGCACACCCCCTATTAACACTGTCTTGGGAAATCAGAGGCTATGACTGTGAATGAGTAGAGAGGCCATGGCTGCTTTTACCAAAACTATGTGACATGCTCCTATTTTTCTACTTTTCACAGAATTAAGAAGTTAAACAAAACAAAAATTCCAAACTGTGGAAGGAAAATCTCCAACTTCATCTGTCTTTAAACATTTTTTAAATATGAAAAAGTAGTCTGATGATTTGAATGTTTAGGGTATTTGAACTAAGTTAACTAATATTTTTAAATAGTTTGCTGTCACCAAAAGGCAGCGTGGAGAGGGAATTTTTCATTGGTTGAATACTTTCTATACTTTAGGTACTGTGTACCTCAGACATAATCCCTTATGATGTAGGCTTTATTATTCCCACTTTAGAGATAAGAAAGTTGAGGGTCATGGAGGTTAAGTAATTTGCCTTAAGGTCACATACTGAATAAGGGGCATATTCAAACTTGCCAGAAGATTTTTACCCCATGGGTGCTTTTAAAATCATTTGCCTTCCAGCTTACTGACATAGTCCTGAACATTTCAGAATGCATTAATATATAGAAAGATAGGATTAACAGAAGTCCTTCTAGGTACTCTTATTAGACTTCCAATAAAATAATTCTATAAATATATATGTGTGTATCACATATGTATGCTTCCATTTTACTAATGAATCAATTTCTACCCAGCCGGGTCCAAAGAAAGTTAATCAAATTCCACAGTTTCCTCTAAATACACTAGAGAGAGACAGCTGAAAAGTCAGAGACTAATTCAGCTGGTCACTCCTACTATTTTCACATTGGAAAGGCAATTGCTTACAACTGAATTCTCTCTAAACTTGAAGCAGCAATAACTCACGCCAGAACACGCTCTCCTGTCACACTCTATCTTCTCCAAGTTCGGGGGAGTTTAGTCTCATAAAGATAATTAAAGACATGGCAGTGCCACTTGCTAGGATTTCTCTCTTTCTCTTTTACCTCTTATAAAAGAAGAAACTTCAGTTTAAAGATTAGATTTTTTTCTTTTTCTAAAGCTGAGTATACCAACTGGCATCGGCTGTATTAAAATCAGGAAAAACCTCAATCAAAAAGCCCCTCTCGGAAGGCAGGCTTTCTTGTTAATATGCACCAACATGAAAGGCTTTCTTTTCATCCTATACAACTACAGTGTGTGTAAATTGCAGGGGGCTCATTGGCATAAATCTCGGCTGCGACCTCTGAGGTAAACTGGATTTACATTACTTTCTGACAAGAATTAAATGAAGGCCTTGTGGATATACGAACAGTCTAGGCTGCAACAGATGGGCATGAATGTGCTCCCTAGGAAAACTATCAGTGACATCTGTGTCCTCCAAATTCTGGTGGTCTCAGCCAATTAACAGGGGGAAAGAAAGGGTGGGGTTGGGAGGCCACTGCACAGCCCGCAGCCAAAACTGAGGCAGAGTGTTTGTGTTTGGAGATGGGATCAGGCTGGCCCGAAGCAGCGAGGTTAGCACTTTATTGTTATCGTTCAAATGGAGAATGTGGCTTACAAGCTATTTGTATATCACAGTGAGGATAATATGATTTTTCTCATTTGACTGGAGGAGATGGCCTTCTCTTGTAGCTGATATCATATTTCAGCGCAATCTCTTTGAGATGGGTGTTTATTTTGTCTCTTCTGAGGCAGGCTGATGGTGCTGCTGTCTGCCAGTTTATGTGGTGCGTTCACGTGTCACAAAGCAGGTGAACTCTAAGACAAAACAGAGATCTCTCCCCAAAACCTTCCTCAAAATCTATTTCTTTCCTCCTCCAAAGTAGCTTTTACTAATTTCACAAGGAAGTCAAAATCAAGGGTTTCTGGTTAAAACAGTCAAGAGAGATTACATCACAGAACTTCAATGAAGTGATAGAGGATTCTTTGAAAAGACAGCAAAATGAACCATGAACCCTACTGTCTGAATTTATCAGATTTTGGCATGCCAATCCCCCGTGTTTAACATGCAGGCAGAAGGAAAACTGGATGAACATAAGCAGGGAATAAGATTCCCCTTGCACTCTCTTGTCTCATTTCCTTGGATTGCACGGAGCAAACGACCAGGACTGGGGAGCTAAAGACATGGCAGGGGAGATGAGAACTAACATTTACTTGTTCAGCACCAGAAGGAATTAGGAGACGACTATTTAGATATTTTAAGTCCCATGTCTCCCAGGCCCAAGCATTAAGAACAGAGGCTTTGGACCCAAAGTACCCAAATCTGGCTCCACCACTTCCTGGATATGACACAATGGGCAAGTTACTGAACTTCTTCGTGCCTCACTTTCCTTATCTGTAAAATCAAGCTAATAATCGTATCTACCTCTTAATAAGGATGAAATAACCTAACACATGGAAAATGTTTCTGACACTATTTGAGGGCTATTTCTATCCTGACTTTATGAAGAGGAGTTCTGAGAGCCCATTTTCCCCACCCTCCTCCTTAGGCTTGGTTTAGAGGCCCAAACCTCTAAACTAATTTTTCAAAATGAAAGGCATTATGTTCTACTAGTTTTTAGAAATTCACAAAACTGATTTTCAAAAGAAACAATTTGTATTGCTTTTAGGAACTTAGGGTCATACTTTACATACTTCCTTTAATGTGTAAGATTTTGAAATTATGATTTGCTAAAATAAACTTATCAATAGCATCTGAATATCTCTAAAATATAAAATAGTCTGTCAAGAGGCTAATAAAATATTTAGACCCCCCCCCAAATTTAAGCCATTTGTTTTAACCCCCTTTTCCTAGTTGTAGAAATGGAAGTGAGTAGCTTGTGCTATCGTAAATTGAGGTTATTATATGTGAAGTTTTAGAAGACAATAGTTAACTGTGATAGTTTGGATATAAACTATTTACCTCTTTGTCCATGGCACTGTTTAAAACACTAATTCCATATAGCAATTGTTTAGAACAACAACAACAAAAGGAGGGCAAAAAGGGTAAGTGGACCTTCTAAACAAGAGAGCCACGAGCTGTACATGCTCCTCTTGCTGTGTTTTTAAAGTAAATTTTCACTTATGTATTCTTCGTCTCTTATTATCTGCTCTGTATGACTTTCTAATGATCCAGTTATAAAAACTGGAGCAAGCTGAGCCTCAGCAAAATGTAGGATTGCTTCTAGGGGAAGCCAAATTATTGGTCCACAAAGAAGTGCTTGCTCTTTCTCCATTACTTATTTGCTGGCTTTCAAAACCCATGGACTCAATAGTGAGGATGAAGACAATTGTGGGCACAATTTTTACACAAATTGTGAAGTTTTCAAAATCTTCATTAGGCTGTAATGCCAGACATAATTTTCTCTTATTCTATTGGTATGATATCTTCATGTTGATCTTCAGACAGCAGAGGGGCCTTTGTCTGCATAGAGATTCAGAAGAGAATTGACACTAAACAAAAGCACCTGTTGTTTCGTTCTCGTAATGGCCTCAGAAGTGACCAGTTGGCTGCATTTTCCCCACCCTCCTCCTTGGGCTTTTCCCAACACTACCATCTCACACATCATTACTGGACGTAAAAGGAGAATAATTGAGGAGAAGATCAATAAATTTAAAAGCTCTTTAAGGAAAGACATAATGAATTTGGTACAGCACATATTTTTAGATCAAAGATGCCTTTGAAGTGACAAAACCCTAATCCATAAACTACTGAAGCACTTCCTTTCTCTCCCAAACAGCTTGTTGTCAAATAAAATGGAAGTTAATGAAATTATCTTTATCTGAAAATGGCCAAAAGAAGCCATCACCTAATGACAGCCTTGTCACAAACGACAATTGGGGAAACTGTCAGGAAGGCAAGGCCTTAACAAGCAGAGGAGTGGGCTTGCTGTTTGCACTAATCTGGCCATGCAGCCCCACACACAATCCCAGCCAGCTTGCTGTGTGAAACAGCTAAGGCTTTGTCAGTGGTGGCAAGGACTGGAAAGAGTGCTCTTTCATGAATATGTATTACCATCCCTCGAAGCCTACAGAGAAAAACCCCTCAAAACGGAGATATAACACACACACACACACACACACACACACACACACACACACACACCACCGACCAACAAAAACCAAGAGAACCTAAGCTACTCGGTTGAGTGTAGGGAAATGCTAGTAACTAATGAAAGATCACGCATAGGAAATCGAGCCACAGGCACCTGGTTCCATGTGTTTGCAGGATCTTTATTTCCCAGCAATTGAGATGAAATCTTTAGGGGGCTTTCAGTCTTTGGGAACCACGTCTATAGATTCCAAGAGGCTACACACAGTTACATGGTTTGCAAAGCACACACCTTATAATGAATTCACCTTCCCAATGCCAGATATGGTCTGAAATTCTAAATATGTGAAAATAATTTTCATATTAAGTAAGTATGCGTGCAGTTTTAAGAAACCAATCAAATCTCACATTGGCTTCCTATGAAAGTAGTAAAAACACTATACGGAAAATTATGATAAAGATGCATTTGTCCAATATTGAGCAGAAAGACATTGTGCAGGCAAAAAGTAAAAACTGTAAGCAAGAAATTTTAAGGTGAAATGGGGTAAAGACCCACCCTGCAAGCCCTCTGTAATCCTAAAAGAGTGTTTAAAAAATAGTGTTAAAGTGTTTTTTAAAATTCATATTATATGTATATCCTTTTCTACAAAGATGAATTATTTCACATTCATCTCTGGACACAGATCTAGTAGGATGTTTTTGAATGACTGAACTTTGGTTTTTCTACTGACATGGCAACTTAATTTAGTTCAAATATGAGTATATATTTAAATTCACTTTTCATAGCAGCAGATGCATAGGCAGAAGAGTAAAAGGTTGTTTCTCTTTTAGTTTTTCTTCTGATATGATAAAGTTTGGTTTCCCACTGTGCAAGAGACAAAGCTCAGTTTTGAGGCTTTTCGATATTATGCCATGTTTGCCATAGATATTTACATTTCATTAGCATATTCTACTCTACGTGAAATCCAGCATTGAATGCTCCCAGCGCACTAAAGCTAATCCTCTTTAAAGAGCTACAGGCTATATTACATGTAGCCACAGCAGCAGCCGTGCCATCGCTGCATCACTTTGAAGACGATGAACAGAGTTCTCTTGTGCGTCCCCTGTACCCAGACTCATAAACCACTGCTTTCTGCGCTGTGAAATCCTTCTGTTTTCATCAAGGAGAATTATGAGGAGGCCGAAATCCACGTTACCACTCTGAAAGCTGGATTGTACTTGAAGAGGAGATGTTATGCTGGTTTCACTTTTTCCTAAGTGTCTATCCACAATGTTTTCAACTAAGATTAAAATGAACTATATCCAAGTATTTTGGGTCCTTTGATTAGCATCAAGTGCTAGCCACGTCTTTCATCTAGGGAATCTGACCCTGGATAATCAGAGGAAAGAGACTCAGTGATGCCACAGGTCTTCTTTTCTTTACCCTATTTTTATAGGATAACATTAAACATTTAGATGTAGTAATTTGTAGTAGCTCACTTCTCCGCAGACGAAGATGACTTAGCTAGCATTATCTATGCAGCATATAGATAATCCAGTATCTAATTTCAACAAAATATAACAAACTAAAAGTTGTACAACATTGCAGAAAATGTAATTTTTTAGTTAAAAACAAAGAAAAGTGAGTACATCCTTCTACTGATGATATTCCCTTGCTAATGCTTAGATTGTACTATAAATAAAATTGATCTTATTTTTTCTTATTTAATTATAATTAAATTGTAAAGAATGGTTTATAGGGCTTCCCTGGTGGCGCAGTGGTTGCGCGTCCGCCTGCCGATGCAAGGGAACCGGGTTCGCGCCCCGGTCTGGGAGGATCCCACATGCCGCGGAGCGGCTGGGCCCGTGAGCCATGGCCGCTGGGCCTGCGCGTCCGGAGCCTGTGCTCCGCAACGGGAGAGGCCACAACAGAGGGAGGCCCGCATACCAAAAAAAAAAAAAAAAAAAAAAAAGAATGGTTTATAAATTGTAATTTTGAAAATAATTATTTGGTAAAAATTGCTATTGAAGATGTCCATTACACTGCTTAATGTTATTTTACTTAAAGTGCCACATGGTAAATTCTCCTATGATTAAAACAGGAGACACTTTGATTTTCATCCCAAATGGAAATATTTCTTTTTATTAGACTATGAGAATCTAAACCTCATCATATTGTCCCTTTTCGCCTTTACTCCCAGGAAACTCAGATTTTGTGATCAGTTCCATGCTGTCCTTCACTTAGATAATCTTGTACAAACCATCTAACCCAGACCCTTTGTTACTTGGTCCACATTCTTTACCATTGGCTTAGTAGTTCTAGACATATGAATGTGTCTCTTTATAGGTAATTGCAAATATTTTTGAACGTGTGTGCAAGTTAAAATACAATTCACAATAGTGTTCCTTATTTCATTTGGCCATTTTCTTCACAAGCATACGCCAGAAAAAGTCTTTTGGGAACAATGGAAAGAACTCAGCGCTTGGAGTGAAACAGGCCTGGATTTGCTGTACACCTACTATGTGGCAGGAATTATTTGCCTGCTCTTCTGAGGTGACTGAGCCGTGAGGCAGGCAACCAATTATTTCTGTTGCTGTAGGCAACTTTGGCACTTCCAGACACCAAAGAAAACTTTGCTGTAAGTTTTCTTGCTGTACCCCTTGCTTTAATCCTGGCAATACCTAAATTCAGACTAAAGCCTCATTTATAATTAGTATAATTCTCTGCTTATTCTTATATTCCAGTAATTTCCAAGGTAAAACATACTCTGAAAGATTTTATTACAGTCATTCAGACATTAGCAAATACCTTTCCTAGGTGGCGTGCCTCCTTCTGTGTCTGTACCATTTTAAAACTGTTACGGCACCTCTTTCTGGGTGATTTTCCTATTCTCTCTTACACTCCTTCCTGAGTGTCTGTTTAGCGTCACTTTTCCCCCACACTTCTAATTTAAACAAAGGAGAAAAAGAAGTAGAGAACTGGGTATATTTAAAATTGTTCATGATATTTTACTCAAAAACTATTGTCTTAGGAAAAAGCACTAAGTATGAATGTACTGAATAAAAAATGACATAAAATGGTTTGTTAATCAAAATGATTTAAAGAATGCAAACCCTTCAGCTGTTATTCAAATATATATATTTAAATGTGTGTCACTGCTAAACATTTATAAAAATGGATAATATAGTAGGTCCCAAAGAAACTTCATAAATCAGCAAAAGGAAAAAATATTTGACCAAAATTCATAAAAGCTCTAAATTATTAACAAAACATTTACATTTATAATTGGCTCACTTGGAAATTTCAACAGCACTCACAAGTCATCTCACTCTTATTTTCCGATACATTTTTAAACTTCAGGGATGAAACCAAAACTATACTCAAAAGAAAATACATAGGCTTGATAATCTTTTATAATAAAAATGAAGTACAAACTGTGCTTTCATCTTAAAGAAAGGGAGCAACAAACAGTCTTAGGGAAACAGGAGGGATGAATAAACATAAAATGTTTTAAAATAATTATTTATAAAGTAGTAAATAAATCAAAATGGCATTTATTTGAAAAGGCCAATAAGTTGGCTTTCAGGAAAATCTAATGGAAAAAAAGAAGAGAGAATATTTTCAGATCGAGAAATGTGGTACAAACTTTAGAAGTATAAGAGACTATATGTAAAAATCTACCTAAAAATGTGAACATTTGCATGAAGTGTATATTTTCTAGGATAACTTTGATTTACTATCAAAACTGAAAAAAAATCTAGACTATAATAAAGACTAATAATAAGTGAAAAAATTCTCTTACTTTCAAGAAAGGTGTCAGGCTCAGATGATATCAGAGTCAATTTCCACCAAATCTTTCAGATTTATGTGATTTCCAGGATATTTAAATTATTACAGAAGACAGAAAAGTGTAACAGATATTTCCAGTTCATTTTATTATGCTGACATAACACTACTATTAATATCCGACCAAGACAATGAAAAAAAAGATAACTAAAGATAACTATAGTAGACACAGCTGTTGCCCACTCATATCTCCAAAATATAAACTGCCAAGTGTAAATTTAATAAGAGGTGAATCTGAGCCATAAGAGGAAAGAAACCTTTACTGAGGTGAACAAAAGAACAAACAACCAAATAATATTTATGGATTCAAAGCCTTAATATTTTAAAGATGTCATCCTCTGCTAAATCATCTATACTTTTAATAAACAACCCCAATGTCCATCAGCTGATGAAACGACAAACTGTAGCATACCCATACAACAGAATATTATTCAGCAGTAAAAAGGAACTTGCTACAACATAAACGAACCTCAGAAACATGCTAAGTAAAAGAAGTCAGACACAAAAGACCACATATTCTGTGATTCCATTTATAAGAAATTTTAAGAAAAGGCAAGTCAAAAGATACAGAAAGAGGATTAATGGAGTAGGACGAGGGCTGGGGACAGGAAAAAGGATTAGATGTAAATGAGCATGAGGGATCTTATTTGGGTGATTAAAATGTTCTAAAACTGGATTTTGGTGATATTTGCATAACTTGGTAAATTTACTAAGAAGAATTTAATTGTACTGTTAAATGAGTAACTTTTATGGTATGTAAATTATATCTCAATAAAGATGTTAAAAATTGTATTTAGCTATTAAGTTTCATTCATTAATTTTTGGTTATCCCTATTTACAAAAGAGGAAAATGAGGCTCAAGGAAATTAAGTAACTTGCTTGCTGTTAAAGCTTTTTGTTTTACACATCAGAATTCATACCTCAAATTGTAATTTGTCTGCTGTCTTCCCCTGATCGAACGCTTAAAGACATCTATCTGAATCTCATTTTACCCACTCTGTTAGTGAACCTACTTTCCATTATGCAGGGTACTTCCCTATCTATCCCCACTGTATGTTGGTTACGCAGATCTATATATGTGTTAAAATTATAAAATAAAGACCAAACTAAAGGTCAATTTTACTGTATGTTAAGTTAAACAATAAAATAAATAAAGTCAATTTATTCTGGTTTCCAAAAAAAGAAAGAAAGAGAGAGCGAGAGAGAGGAAGAAAGGGAAAGGAAAAAAAAACATGAAGCTGTAATGTCTTACCTTTTAAAACTGAGGTATCTAAATAGCAGAAAAAGAGTCTGACCAACTTACACCTGGAGGAGTGGGCTTACACACCAAAAAAAAATTGCATGATTTTTTTCTGACTTATATTGATATCAACAGAAACTAGGGGAATGTGTGTGAAAATAAATTCTAAAATGCTAGACTAAGGAAGGAAAAAGGAACATAGCTCCCTTGGGTCAAAATGATTAACATGGGTACATTTACCAGAGATTCTAGATTCACTGTGCTGTTTCACTAGGTGGGATTGGTTATCACAATTTGGTTAGAAAGTAGAAAATACATAAGACGCCTTGGTAAGACACACATGTAACTGAGGATACGAGATAAATTCCATGAGAGTTCAGAGATCTATTAATTCACTGATGTTTCTGCGAGTCTAGAGATCTGGGGTACACCGACGTATCCCCTCCAAACTAAAAGACAATTTGCTGCACCTTGTATCCAGTTCCACAAAGAAAGAGGCACACACATTTGGTGGGATTCTAGTATAAGAGAGGCAAAATAATATTACATTGGCGTTGCTCCTTCCTACTTATGAATAAGCCATGAGGCTTCTATATTTAAGGAAGCCTCAAAGCAAATGAATATTTTTCAGCCAGTTCAGTTTAAAGAAAAAGCCACTCTTGCCACTTAGCTCTGTGACCCAGGAAATCTAATGTGTACAACGTTCTGTAGCAGATCATTGGGCCCATGGAATTCCCAAATAACACAATAATTAGTACAGCCCCTAGAATTGACAGCAAAGCCATACCACTTTGACAAATAACTAATGTCCTCAAGAAACTTCTCCTGTTTTTTTCTGTTGGGTTCTGCTAAAGACTGAATATCTGGTCATGGGAAATGAACTGATAATGAGACCTGTGCTGTCTCTCCCAAATTAGATGCTGTTTGACGGACCTATTGTTAAATTTGGATGGGCAGAGCAGCTCTCCATCATCAAGATGAAATGGTACATACAAGGTCACCCTCAACCATGTTCTAGAAGCACAAGAAACTTTCATGAGCAAATGGCTCCAACTCTCGTGGCCCCTAATCTTGCTGTAATGCCACCTCTTCCTGGACCCACACATATAGAGGACTACCTTATGGACAGGGAAGAAACAGTTCAAGACTGATTTACTAATGGTTATGCATAATATACTGGCAATGGCCATAAATAAATTGAGGCAGCATTAGAGTTTTCCACACTGTTGGCCATGAAGGACAAGTAGGAAGATAAATCTTCACAATAAGCAGAACTTTGAGAAGTACATCTAACTGTGTATTTTACCTAGAAAGAAAGATCATCATAGTGAAGATTTATACATAGAGCCTAAAGGTTTGTTTCAATGACGAGCAAGTTGGAAGGAACAAGATTGGATGACAAGGAGGTTTAGGGTAGAGGTACATGTATACACCTCTCAAAATAGGTTCATGCTGTGAGAATATTGTGCCTCATGTGAATGCTCAGCAAAGGGCTCTCACTACAGAGGAGACTCAATAATCAGATGGGCAGGAAGCTCAGTACTGCAAATGTCAGCTATCCTTTTTCCCCAGAAACACGACTATTCCTCAGTAGGTTCAAAAGCAAAGTGGCCGTGATGACAGAGATGGAGGTTATCCATGGGCTCAGCCACGAGAACTTGTTACCAAGGCAGATCCAGCTACCACCTCAATTGAACGCTTAAAATGCCAGCAGCAGAAACCCATGCTGAGCCCTCCATACAGCTCCAAGTGTGGGGAATAGGGTGGCGTGGCTAGCCTCCTGTTGACTGAATACACTGAACCTCTTTCAGTGTGGACTTGGTAGCAATTTTTCTCACTAGAATATGTTATGCATATGGATTTTACTTCCCTGTTATGCTTCTATGAGCAAAACTTTCTGTGAACTTACTGAAAGCTTATTTAGCTCACAGTAACCATATACTATTACTTCTGGCCAAGAGTGCTATAGGATTCCCACAGGATACATTGGTTTTACCGTAACCCAGGAGGAGCTGGCCTTGTAGAGAAGTGCAATAGTCTGTTACAAAGACTCACAGAGCCAGTTGGAGGACATCTTATGAAGTTGGGGTACTGATGTAGAGAAAATGGTGTATGCTCTGAATCAATAACCAATATATGGTGTGTTTCACCCAAGGACAGATCACATGGATCCAGGGATCATAGGGAAGAAGTGGGAGTAGAACCTCTCATACTACGCTTCCTCCCCTTACTGAGAGTGCATTAAGGAAGCTATAAATCTAGCCTCATCATAGTTGCAAAAAGGGGGGCTGTGGTCAATATTTATATTTTCTTGCTTTCGTGGTAGTGTATATGTTCATACAGTAACCTACTTGATTTTTCCCCATCTCTTTTCACCTATCATTTTACCTAGGCTGTGTCGGTGGTGATGATCTTTATAGTTTAGTACGTAAATAATATATATGTAGCTTTCACAAAACTTATCAAATATCCTCTTCTTTCTCTTAACTGTCTACACAATAAATCCTTTCTAGAATTAAATTCTAAGAATGAGTCTGCATTTCCAGATGAATTTACACACTTTACTGACTCATGAGAACAGTACAATCTAGCATGTTTCTCTTTTAAACTGGTTGTCTGGAAGCTCAGAGATTCCTATAAACTCCATTGTAATGATTCATTCACTTCAGGTTTCCAGACACTGCTTCCTTTCTTCTAAATGGTTTCTGATCAGTGCTTTTCACTTTAACTTTTCCTGCACTGGTTTATACCCACTTTTAACGGTGCATGTCACTTTGGTTCCTATTTATAAATAAACCCTGCCTTTAGCAAAGCAGTTCATGACTTCCCTTAGCAGCAGCTGAGCCACAGAATGACCTGTTCATTCAACCAGGACTTGTTGAGCGCTTACCACGTGCAGATGCAACAGGGCTACTCCTCATCACTGTGCACGCTCCTCATATCCTCGACTATCACTATTATTTCATGTCAGATGCCCATTGTCAATTCCATGGGCAACACATGTGATATGTGGCTCCTCTTATTTGGACTGTCTTTCAGAGTCTGTTTCTGACTGTTCCTCAGTCCCATCCTCTAGGTTCTGTCTTTCACCAGTGGGTGCCTTTAGACCCAATTTCTGAATTTTCTGATAACGTCTCTATTTACCATGGCTTAGATTAACGACAACGTTTTAGAAGCTTTTAGAAGCTACCTGAAAACCAGAATTGCCTCATCCTGAGAGCTAGGGACTTTCTTCCTTTTGAAATGAATGAAGATGCCGTGACCGTACAGTGGTTAGTAGTCTGCATTGTGAAATGAATGAAGATGTGAAATACATGGAACTGGGACACAATGCAATCTCTGGAGAGATGTGTTCTCCACTGGCAACAGTCAACCAGGATGTTGGTGTTTAAGTCAGTCTCTTGAGAGTTTGGTTAGGATTAGGTTGCGCACAATCCACTGCTCTTTCCTCTTTTTCTATTCTTTAGGAATAATACTTGTCTAATATAGGTACAATCCCTCATGGGTACGTGGACTATCTTCCTCTTTTTTTCCCCTAAATTGACCTTTCCTCCTTCTTGGCTGCTTGTTCTACCCAAGCACATATATTTATTCTTCATTCAACATTCTTGTAAGTACCTACTATGTGCCAGACACAAAATGTTTAAGGATAAAGAGATGAATATGGTACTGTTTCTGGACTCTAGAAGTACATAGTTGTGGGGAAGCTGATATGTAGACAATAATTACAGCCTCATGATAAATGACAAGGCAGAGGCACTATAGAGGCCTAGAGATGTCCCTTCACCTGACCCACAAGCTGAGAGGCTCTTTGGGGACAGTGACCCTCCTTTAAAATGCAGCAAAAAGTCATCAATTCATCATGTTGGGTGAGTTGCTGAGCTTTTTCACAACTGAAAGAACCAACAAAACATCTCAGGCCACTGCAGGAACAGGCAGTTTTGGAAAGTCACACTAATTTCCCCACAAACTCATGTAGCTGTGATCTGGGATAGTTAAACCTGTACTCCAAAGTAGAATTTTGAGGGAAAAAAATGTTTCTCCAGAAGGTAGGGCACATAGATTATACAAAGTACTACAGAGCTCCCTTAGGAGTCCTGAATGCCCAGTGTGGTACTCTAGAAATTTCCTTCAGCCAGTGAAATGATGTCACTAAAGGATGGTAATTGGTCCCTAAAGGATTGCCTTGGGGAGAGTACAGAACAAATACTCAACAGTGGCGTAATCAAGCAAGGGAGGATATAATTACTTATACACATCAAAACATGTGGACTCTTTGGACATGTACAATGGGTCCAGATAATTAAACAGTGCTACATATGGATATTCTGAGAAGGTAACACTTCTGTACCCCTCAAGAGACTTACAAGAAATCTACTGATGTTCCCTACTTGATACTCCTTTTCTTTGTATCAGTGACTAGCAACCAGCATGAATACTCAACCAAAACATTTCTACCAGAAGCAAATGCAGACTTGTCTCTCACAGCACATATGATTGAGGGTGGACTCACTTTGACAGACAGATTAATGGTCCCCTTGGAAGAAGGAACCCAGTGTGTCGGCAAAGGATGCTTCTGGCTTGTACAGCCTTGATTAATGTATCCACTTTACTTAGCCCTCCATTCAACAAAACAAAAACCACTGCTTTCTTTTCTAGGTAGTCATTGCTTAATAGTCACCCGATCCAAGTTCGCCATCTGCAGGTCATACAATTTACAATTGCTTTTGAGAAGATTGCATGGGAGGATTCACATGTGCCTCCTTTTGGGGGAGTTTATACTGCTGTTGATTGAAACTACAACTGATGGCTATTTACTGCATAACTACCATCTTGTTAGATATTTCCTGGACTCTTCTTTTACATTTGTCTACACACAGGGATTTACGTTAAAAAGGTACCAGTGAAGAGGAGCTATGAAATACATGTTTTAGTGTCATGTTTCTTAACTTAAAAAAATGCACCCTTCCTTCTGGTTAACATAAAAATAACACACTTTCATTAATGCTTGTATTACAAAGCACTAATAATCCTAATCATCCCTACCATTTACTGAGCCCTTAGCTTGGTACCACTGGCCTAAGAACTTATAAACAGTATCTAATTTAATACTTGCAGCACATTTATGAAGTACTTTTATTCTCATTTTGTAGATGAGAAATCTGAGGTTCTAAGAGGTTAAGCAGCTTAGCCAAGGACATAGAGCTAATTAGTGAGCTGGTTTTGGGGATCTGTCTCACTTCAAATCTATGCTCTTGAAAAACCCACCATACTGCCCCCAAGTATTCCATTTTTCTGTGTTTCAAGCCTACGATGACTGCCTATGTATTTTTCAACTACTCCCCTGCCTTTGAGGTAAACATATAAATATAAATATGTGTCCTCCCAGGCAGGGAGCAGGAAAGAATAACCTTTTTCCTCAATGTGCTGTACAACAGCCAAGAGTACAACCAGAAACTGCGAAGCAGTCTCTTGCATCACCAAGTTAGTCCAGTAGCATTCCAGAAGAATTCCAGAAGTCCGGGATAAAGCTGTGACCCGCTCTTCTTCTCCCTCTTCCTGGAGCTTAGGTTGGCAAGTGTGTCCTGATCATACCTGACCCTCTCCACTGACTTTAAATAAAGTCGTGTTCAATCAACAATGCCTAAGGTCCAACCCTCTCTCCTAAAGGATCCTCAATTTGCAGTTTCTGTCATATTTTTCTTCAGAGTTTGCCTTTTTAGAAGATCAAGAAGATTTATTTTGGGAGGTATTTTCTTTATTTTCAGTTGAATTTGAGTTTCTATTCTTTTCTGTCCCCAAAGGTGAGGTTCACTTGGGCAAAGTGGAGGCATGCCCACTTCTGGAATCCAGTAATTTTTGGATAGGCCACCGAAATAACTAGTTTGCATGAGAAATCATAGTTCCCTGGGGACAAGAAGACTTTAAAGACTGAATTAGGAGATTCTTCGGTTTAATTTAGCTGCAAGGAACAGAACATACCCAAACTAGCTTTAACATAAAGGGGAAATTATTGGGTGGACACAGGGATATCTCATGGACGTAAGGACAGAAAATGAAGATAGTCTTCATGAGGGATTACAATCAGGGCATGGAAATTTGTTGGAGGCAAAAATAATCTCTCTCTCTCTCACTCCACAGTCTGCTTCATTCATTCCACCAAGACTTACTGAAAGCCTACTATGTCAGGCACCATGCTAGGTGGTAAGAGTGCAGAGGTGAACAGAACAGACAAGGTCGGCTTTATTCCTCTCTGTAGACCATCCTTATCTGATCCACTTACCCTCGTTTTACATGCCCTCCTGATTCAAGCCCTCAACAGAAACTGACTCAGTCTCAGCACCCTCAGTTCAAAGAAAAAATCTTAGCACAACAGACAGCTTGTTACCTCTGGTATCAGCTATCCACCCCTGGTCCAATCAGGTATAGCAACAATGACTCTGGAAGGGAGGGAGGGGGAGTTGCATGGGACAGTCTCAGCAGTTAGGGAAGAAGAGAGCAAATTGTGTGAAAACAGGATGTTGGTAAGGAGGATATGACCTGTGAAGGAAATGATGATCATCTCATCTCTACTGCAAAGATTTTCAAAGATAAAAGAATGATGAAAGTTTCCATAACTTGAGAAAAGAAAAGGAAAGCGCCTCAGAAGCGCTGAAAACTCACCATGAGGTATGGAAGGGTTCCCAGACATATGGCCTATGTGGGGACACAAGTCTGAGTGGAAGGCTCTGAATGAAGAACAGGTTACTCAAAAGCCCTCTAACCCTGCATAAGGGGAACCTGGGTGACTTTCCTTGAGAGCGGAGAGGAGAGAGCAGGGGAATTACAGATCTTGAAAACAAGGCCTTCCTTGAAAAGTCTGAAAAAAACTTGTGGCTGCTGAGAAGTTCAAATTATCTAAGGTAAGCAGAAACATCTGTAAACCCAGAGGCAGCAATCTCCAATTTTAAGAGCAGCAGGTGGAGAATAGTGACACTGCAGCAACAGCTTACGAAGACTGGAAAGCACCCCCAAATGGGGAGTGGGGTGGCTAAAAGGTGAAATAGGCAGTAACAAAATTTTTGTGACGGTTGCCTAAGTTTTTCAGGCATTAGGGCTAATGTGGTCTCTGGAAATAAGAGTTATAATTATCAATGTAAAAATAAACTCCCCTCCGAATTCTGGACTGCCAACTTGAATGTCTCAGGTACCTCACTTCTGTACACTGATGAGATATTTCAGGTTAACTCCTTTCCTTCAAGAGAATCTTGAGAGGGTAAGATATGTCATTTGTTCAACTGCAAATTTCTAAGGAAGTGTTTAATTCTGATCAGATTTTCTAGCAGACTCTACTTTGATTTGTAGTTCAATTTACCATTTTGAGAAAGTAAAAATCATGTCTGGTAAAAGTTCCCAGACGAGTATAGTGTCTAAAGTTCTTTAAAACTTGCAATGCAATTCAGTATATGGCAAAAGGCTGCAGATGTAAAGAACTATAGTTACCGTAATACTAACTTAGCAAGCTACAGACATTGCCTTAGGTTGTTTGGACTTAGCAGTTATTTTGTATATAAGTCATAGACTCACTTGCCATGAGGTAAGGTGTTTAGAAATTTTATTTGTTATGAAACCAGGTGGCCTACAATATCTTATTCTCATTAATCAGATCTGAAATCTCCTAATCAGATCTGAAATCTAGAACTGTTTTCTCAGGGGATGGTCATCCTAAACAGGGGACTCTGCCGTTTTTCAGTTCCTTAGTGGTTCCCCTTCTTCTCATTAATTAGTTACTTTGATTCAACAAGTGTTTATTGAGCCTCTCTGATGTGCCAGGATAACCACAATCCTTATTCTCACCACACGATTTGGGGAGGGGCAATCCACCATGGGCTGTGGGCACGTCTGCAAGTTCTTGCTGGATGTTAAGAATGCCCGACCAGTCTCTCCTTGCCTGGGCTACCTATCGGGTTTGTATTTGCCTCAACCTTGAGGGATGAGGTAATGTCTTACTCTGGGCCAAAGAGTAGCCTTGCTATAAAAGCAGTGGATTCCCCAAGCTCAATGTTCCTTGGCTGCAGCAGAAACCCGCTAACACCACCTGGATCGCTCAGTACCACTCCTTTGGACTAGGAGGACATGAAGAACTGACGGCAACATGATGCTCATGCTGCTTGTTGTGCTGAGTAGTAAAGTCCTTTGCCTTTGACCCAGGAGTCTCATGTCTTCTGTCAGCATCCATGGAACAGTAGCACGCTAACTTATTAACTCTAAGGAGAGTAAAATAAAACCCCAGACCCTGAAACAATCTTAATTTCCAAGAATTTCATCACCCTTAAACAAGCCTCTTGCAGAGTAAAATTCCCTAAAAGTCTGTCTAAAATAGGACAAAGGTAAAAATGTCAACTTCATTCATTATAAATTTGTTTTTATACTTTCTACATTCTCCCAAATTTGTAGCCTGCATATTACAAATTCCATGCTCTTCAAAAGTAACAATTCTTAAAAATTAAGATCTGTGGTACTTTTCTTCCAACAATGCAAACTAAGCAAAATTTCCATGATTTCTGCTATGTGCCAGGGTCTGCAGGGGATATAAGGATGAATGAGACATAGTCCCAGTACTTTTAGGACTCAGGGTTTAATAGAGACAGCAAACACAAATGTGTATCTCAAAAACAAGACTGAGTGTGATCAGATATAGTTGAATTCTAAGCAAAGAATGGGTAAAGGATGGGGGAGAGGAGATTTAGTTCAGTTATTGTTTATTCAGAAGTCCAAACATGAGCCAAACACTGAAGGACAGAGACACCAACAAGTGGGAAAAATGGGCGAGTGGCAGGGTATAGGAAACAAGGGAAATGGTGTGAAGAGATGCATTGCAGACAGATGGCATGAGATGTGGACACAGCAAGAGCAAAGATGCAGCAGGATCTTGCAGATCATAACAGGAACCAGCAGGTAGTCCAGGGTGCCTGGACACCACTGAGAGATGATGAGTTCAGGCCATTTCTGCTTGAAGTGCCCATGAAACCTTGTAGAGAAATGGCTCTCTCTACAAGAGGTGGGAAATGTTAGTTAAACTGAGGAGAGAGATTAGAACAGGAGATGAATCTGGGAATCATCCACACAGGGGCAAGAGTTGAAGCCATTACATGAGATTAAAGGAGGCAAAGGTTGGACATGAAGAAGACATGGACTTCTAGAGAATGCCTCTATCCAGGAGCCAAATAGTGAAACAGTGGCCTGCAGAAAAAGCAGCTGGAAATGTGAGAACCAGGAGAGTGTAGAGACATGATACTGTGCAACAAGTTCTACAGGACGCCCCAGGATAACAACTAGGAAGAGGCAACTAGATTGGGTGCGTTCTCATTGATCTTGTAAATAGAAGTTTCAGAAGAGGACAGACCAGAAGAGTTGATGGATGAGTGTTAAACAAGGAAGTTTAACAGAACTATTCTGAGAAGCACTGCTGTTAAGGGAAGGAAAAAGAATACAGTCTCAAGGGAAATGAATATTTCATAAGAATCATTAGATTTGAACATGTGCATAGGCTAAGGAGATGTCAGAAAGCAAAATTTTTTAAAAAGAGAGATGAAAGAAAGGGACTATGAATAATGAGAAATATCAAAAAATAGGTAAAAAGATGTTGGTTTAAGAAGATAGAAGGAGTAGGCTTGGATACAAGGTAGAACATTGTTTTTCTGAGGCAGAATGGAAGGAGAAATGAATGGCTAATGATTCAGAGAAAATCTGAGAGTTCACCATGGATAACCGGGTAACCTAAGTCAAATAGATGGAAATTTGGCAGGAGTGAGTTCAGCTTGAAAAGAGAGATCCTGGATTGAAACAGGTGCTGTGGAGAATTGGAAAGACAATCAATTAGGGATGAATAAAAGAATTGATAAGCATCTTTGAGAACCCAGCTATGGTTCACCTTAATGGATCTCATCAGAGTCAGCTGGGGAACCGTCTCAGCTCTGGCTTAGAGAGCTGAGCCAACCCAGGACTGGGAAGTGCTGGAGGTCAAAGAAACAAAACAGAAGTCTAAGGAGGCACGGGGCATTTTACAACACTTCAAATTGGCAAAGTGTTTTATTGCTGCATATCAACTACCCAAATACTCTTTTACAATGTTATTTTCACAACTCTGTAAATTTTACCTGATCCATTTTATGTATTGTGAAAGACATAAATAATATAAATGGGTATTAAGAACTTCAGACAAGTTGTTCTTGAGTCCTATTTAAAACGTCACTGAATTTCCAATTTGGGGGTTGAGCCCAAACTAATTTATTTAGGGCCCTGTGGTAGACTGTTTTCCATTTTTTCTCTCAACTGTAACTAATGAATTAATTGTGAGGCTTTGTGTAAAGTCCATCCTCCCCACTATAATATACATTCCAACTGGGCAGGGAATGTGCCTGTTTTGTTCTGTTCTATATTCTGGAATATTCAGCACCTGGAATAATTCCTAGCACATAAGAGGTATTCAGAAATATTTTGTTGTTGACATGTGGTTGCCAAGGGGGAGGGATGGAGTGGGAGTTTAGGGGTTGGCAGATGCAACCTATTGTGTATAGAATGGATAGAAAACAAGGTCCTACTATCTAAACCATGACCTTCATAATTTTCATACATGTACTGACCACAATCATTTCTTCCACTACTAAGCTATATAATAATAAAAGATGAACAATCAAAACAAAAAAAAAGGAAAACAAGGTCCTACTGTATAGCACAGGGAACTATATTCAATATCCTGTGATAAACAGGATATTAATGGAATAGATATGGAATGGAAATAATGGAAAAGAATATATTTTTAAAAAGGTATATATATGTATAACTGAATCACTTTGCTGTACATCGGAACACAACATTTACACATTGTAAATCAACTATACTTCAATAAAAAAATTTGTGGTGGTTAAATATTCATAAAAGAAGATACCAGATAAGTCTGTGCAAACTCTCTTAGTCAATTTGTCCTATGCATTGCTTACTGCATGTTTGATAAGTTCGAAATGTTTCTTTTTATTTCAGGAATATCTATAATGTTCAAAGAAGATAATGCCTTTTATTGTCTCTATAAACTATTACATTCTCTGCCTACACTGTTGAAATGACAAGAAACAACATGCTTACTTTTAATTCACCCTCCAATCTCCTCCTTGCAAACTGATGTAAAATTTTCAGAGTATCTCTTAGTGTCGACCCTCACCAATCTTAACAGAAATTTCCACAAATTTATTACCGTATTGCATTATAAGATCAGCATCAGATTTTCTGAAAATTCTGTTACAATGTTTATGTCATAGTCTCTGGCTCAGAAAATGAGTCAGTTAATTAGGATGTCTGCCCGGACAAATGTTTTCGTCATTCACATCATGATCTTAACTGTCTTTCAGCAATTGGAGAGCCTGTAAATTTATTCTTTCTAACGCCTCACTGCCGCCCTCTTCTGGTGGCACATAACAGCACAGGCACATGAGATAACTAGATGTATATTTTTACTTATTAATGAAAACAAATATGGCACTCCACAGAACAAAAAAGATACTAATAAATTACAAGACTGAGTAATGATGTGAGAAAATGGAAAACTTTTTTGAAACATTAAAATAGTGACATATTTACCTAACCAATAATCTTAACTCCATTTCAGTAAAAATCCATTAATCTTTTTGAATTTCATTATAGAAAAAAAATTAATCCATTGTTTTACCTCTATGATGTTTTAATACAACAACAATAAAAATTACACTTGTACTATGGAGAAAGAGTTTGCTAACCAAATTAACAGTGTAAATAGCACTGCAGGGCATGTTTAAACTGCTTGAGAGAAAAAAAAATCTATTAAACTATTAGAGTATTTTAGAATGACTAAATATATGAAAGAAATACTGATAATTCAAAAGAGTATTATCTGTTTATGAAATGCTCCATAGGTCCTTCACTTTCAAATAATGCAGTGGTTCTGAACATACATATCACCTGAATCCTCTGTTCACACTGTTCTCTTGACTCCTACCTTATTCTCACTACACATCCTACAGTTGATGAGGTCTGCCAACTTCTCATAACTGTGGTCTCCACGCTCTCTGTCTCTCCTGTTGCTGCCTGCACTGGGTCCTCTCCAGTTCAGACTGTTAGCCTCTATACTGGTTTTCCTGCTACCTGTCTCTTCCCCCATTTCCAGATTCTACTCTTCACGGACTGCCAGACAGCTTCTTAACAACAGAACTGTGTCATTTCTCTACTTAAAAATGTCTGTTGGCTTGTTGTTGCCTATAGGATGAAGTCCAAGCCTCTGATCTTGGCATGGAGAGTCCAACCTGCCATGCGCAGCACTACATACAGTGCAGCATAGTTTCTGCCATTGAGCACCTGCCCTTAGTATCCTGGAATAGCATCCCCCAGCACTTTGTTTTTGACTCTGTGGCAGACCGTGGTCCGAGGCTCTGTCATACTTCAGTTACTTAACTGTCTCCCAAGAGACTGTGACTCCTGAGAGTGGCCAGTGTCTCACTGGTTCTCTTTTGAATCTCCAGCACACAACTGGAGCTAGCTGTGTAAGTAACACACAGGAGAAGCTCAGTGCAGGTTTATGAACAGATAAGTGAATGAATGAATGAATGAATGCTGCTCTCCCCATCTTTAATGAAATCCTCCGTTTTCGAGTCTTAGATTATAATGCCATCCCTCTAAAGCCTTTCTTGACTCTTATCTAGCAGAATTAATTGCTATCACAGTTTTTTGTTCATGTTACAGTTAGCTGTATATACTCCTGTCTCCTGTGCTAGGTCATAATCGCTGAAAGGCAACCTGGGAGAGTGAAAAGGGCATGAGCTGTGGACACAGACAGCCCTGAGCTTGTATTCTAGTTCCGCCACTCATTCTCTGTGTCACCTTCAACAGGTAGCTCAGCTTTTCTTTTCCTTTTTAATGTTTAATTTTTTTTATTGAAGTAGTACAGTTGATTTACAATGTTGTACCAATCTCTGCTGTACAGCAAAGTGACTCAGTTATACACATATAGACATTCTTTTTTTTAATATTCTTTTCGTTATGGTTTATCACAGGATATTGAATATAGTTAGTTCCCTGTGCTATATAGTACGACCTTGCTGTTAAATTATTTTATTTTTTTTGGCCGCACCGTGCAGCTTGTGGGGGATCTTATCCCCTGACCAGTGATCAAACCCAGGCCCTCGGCAGTGAAAGCGTGGAGTCCTAACTACTGGACCGGCAGGCAATTCCCAAATTATTTTATTTTTTTGGTCAGCTTTTATGAAATGAACATTATTTTCCTCATCTCTAAATGGCGCTAACACTGCTTCCCCACAGGTTTAATGCAAAGATTAAAAAAGAAAGTGAGGGAACTCCCTGGCAGTCCAGTGGTTAAGGCTCCACGCTTCCACTGCATGGGGTGTGCGTTCCATCCCTGGGCGGGGAACTAAGATCTCACATGGCTCATGACACATACTAGACTTTCATGAAATTTTAGTATTTATTCCCTTTTCCTGAGGGTGAAGACCATATATAATGTATATCTAGGTTTCCAGGGCTTCAAAAACTACAGAGACTCAGTAATGTTTGCTGAGTAAATAAATGAATTCCAGAGTTGTATTTGGTCAAAAGTAATATAAATATATATTTTAACAGTCTTTTAAACTAATACAATTGGTTGTCATTCCTTCCTACTCACAGTATAAATATTGCATCCCAATACTCTGACATGTCTCAAATCAAATTTTTCTCACTTTTATGATTATAGTATTGAAAAGTATACAGATGTCACAAAATTTGAGGCATAAATGTTTTCTAATCTTTCAGTTATACTTCCATTTTATATTCTCCTTTATGTAGTCACTGTACAGTATGTTTATGAAGTGTTTCAATAAAAAGAACTAATGTTTATTTTTTAATGGGATAACTATATTATAATGTTAAGAAAAAGCAGAATATAAAATAGTTCATACAGTATGACAGCAATTATATTTTAAAAAGTCACTGAGGACCAATGATGTTTTTTCCAGAAATAGCAAAAATCCACCCTAAAATTAATATAAAATCTCAAGGGACCCTAAATAATCAAAACAATCTTTAAAAAGAAGAATAAAGTTGGAGGTATCCCACTTTTAGATAAATTGGACTACATCAAAATTAAAAAACTTCTGTGCATCAAAGGACATAATGAAGAGAGTGAAAAGGAAACCCATGGAATGGGGAAAATATTTGCAAATCATATAGCTGATAAGGAGTTAATATCCAGAATATATAAAGAATTCCTACCACCAAACAACAAAAACACAAAAAACCCAACTAAAAAACAAAGGACTTGAACGTTTCTCCAAAGAAGATATACAAATGGCCAATAAGCATATGAAAAGAAGCTCAACATTACTAACCATTAAGGAAATGACAATTAAAATCACAATGAGATACCACCTTACACCCACTAGGATGGCTACTATGAAAAAAAAAAAAAAGGAACAGAAAAAGTTTTGGCCACAATGAGGAGAAGCTGGAACCCTAGCACACTGTTGGTGGGAATATAAAATGGTGTAGCTGCTATGGAAAACAGTATGGTGGTTCCTCAAAAAATTAAAAATAGAATAATCATATGATCCAGCAATTCCACTTCCGAGTACATATGCAAAATAATTGAAAGCAGGGGCTTGAAGAGGTATCTGTACACTATATTCATAACAGCACTATTCACAACAGCCAAAAAAAGATGGAAGCAACCTACGTGTCCATTAACATAAATGGATAAGCAAAATGTGGTATATACACACAATGGAATGTTATTCAGCCTTAAAAGGGAAATTCTGACAACTGCTACAACATGGATGAACTTTGAGGACATTGTACTAAGTGAAATAAGCCAGTCACAAAAGGACAAATGTTGCATGATTCTACTCACATGAGGTCCCTAGAGTTGTCAAATTCAGAGACAGAAAGTAGAATGGCGGTTACCAGGGGGCAGGTAGAGGGGAGAATGAAAAGTGTTTGTTTAATGGTACAGCGTTTCAGTTTTGCAAGATGCAAAGAATTCTGTGGATGGGTGGGAGTGATGGTAGCACAACAACGTGAATGTAAGTTAACACCACTAAATGTGTACACGTAAAAATAGTTACACAAGTAAACTTTATGTGCATTTTACCACAATTTAAGAAAATAATTTAAAAATAATCAGAAGGAAATACACCAAAATATTGAGTCTTTGCCTCTAAGTAATATTTTTTGATTATTTTCCTCTTCTTTCCACATGTTCTACAATGACTATATATAGCTATATCATTAGGAAAAAAGAATTCAAAAGTTTCACATGAAAACTTACCCAAAATCCGTGTTTATTAGATTTCAATCCACTTCTGATTTAGAACTTCCTAGTTAAGAAAAAAAAAGTTAAACTCAGAGGCCTCTCTTATAATAAAAGTATAAACACAGTAGGAAATAATCTCTACTCTATATTTCCTGCATTATGTCATAGGCATTGTTGCATGCTTGCTATCTGAAACATCCGAGTAAGAGAACAAAGGAAACTCATGTTCCTGTGTCCCCAGCGAGAGTTGAGAAGTTACAGTTGGTCATCGTTGTTCCTCACTTTAGATACACAAGGAGGAGGAATATCACATCAAGGAAGACCAGATCCTGTCCAGAGTGCTTGACGGGGTACAAAACTCTTTTGGTCTCCCCCTTACCCCATCCCCTTAAATAGAGGAGGAGGTTTCAAATCTCTCCTTAGACTTCTGAAGCAGTTCAACCATAAAGGAGAGAAACCTCACTACTGCAGGTCTAAACTATCAGGGGTGGTACTATCTGATAATTTTGTTATACAGGAAATAGACAGCCTTTGCAGAAAATACCCTACTGGATATCTTGTGTCTTGAAGTTCTGAACTTTCATTCTCCGACTTAAAAAAAAAATCTATTTATTACTTTAGGGGCTTGCCAGAGAGAGGGAATTCCCCTGGTTATTTATACAAAAATTTTGCTAAAAGAGTTTGCAATAATAATCACTACTTTTTCATATGTTAACAATGGCAATACAGGACTTCCCTGGTGGTCTAGTGGTTAAGACTCTGCACTTCCACTGAAGGGGGCAAGGGTTCGATCCCTGGTTGGAGAACTAAGATCCCACATGCCTGCTGAGCAGAGCGGCTGGGAAAAAAAAAAAAAAAAAAAGGCAATACATTACATTTCATAACGCTTTACATTTTTCAATCACCTTGAAAAATCTCTCAAGGGGCAGCTTAGGTACTTAGCGCCCCTGAACCACCAGTTCTGGATAAGCAGCCTCCTGTGCTTTATTGCCACTTTAGACCTCGCTTTTTCCTTCCCTGTTTAAGCTGCACACCCCTCCTCCCCACAGCTTTGAATTTCATGTCATCACCCACTGCCCCTCATTGTTGCCATCAACTGCCAACTCCCAGGGCATTTAATTCCTGGATCATTACTGTTCTCTCCAAACCACCCCTACTCTTGGAGAATTCAACTATATAGTGATGAGGGGTTCTCAGTTCCTTGAAATCGTTTCTTCAAAGAGCTTGTCCTTAACCCAACTTTAGGTATTCGTTCCCAAGGTCATACAGCCTACACTTTGTTATGACCAAATTTATTCTTCCATACTTTCAAATTCATGGATTCCACTCTCTGTCCACTACCACACATCTTGTCCCTTTTGAGTTTCCCAAATTCAACAATCCTAACATTCCACTGGGACTTCTAATCCACTGATCCTATCACCTTTCCATGGACCCTCACCCGCTTTGAGGTCCTGTCTCTTCTTTTTAACCAGCTTAATTTCCATGGTCAATCATGATAATCACCATCCACATACACCTTTGACTCCCTTGTTTTTAATATTTGCATGTCAAAATCACAACTTTAGTTAAATCCAACTTTTACACAGCTGAGCAATGATGGCCACCTGTTCTCACTTTAAATTTCTGACTCTGAACCTGTTGGGAAAATTAATAAAGTAGTCTTATTCAGGCTTCAGAGGCAGAAGCAGGCCTCTGCCAGACCTGTGACCCTGCCTGGACTGCGCCGCCCCTGCTTGCATACCTAACAACTGCTGCTAGCAAGTCAAGCGGCCTTATGATAAGAAAAGGAGTGGGTCTTGGAATTTCTTGAGCCCTGGGGATCTGGCCAGTCCCCGAGGGTCTGGAAAATCTTGTGACTCACATGGTGAAATCAACAGCATTTTTAAAAGTGAATCCAGAGCTGCATTTTTGCACGCAAACTGATGATATCAATTTGCAGCCTGGAATTATAAATGGAAGCCCCCAGAACTCCAATCTGAAGTCTCACCTGTGGGGTGGATGCACGGCCCAGAACCTTTCCCAACTGGGGCTCCAGATTGCTGTCACTAGAGGCTTCGCAGCTGCTATTTGGATCTGGAAGTAGGTGTCAGCCCAATTCGGTGATGTATACCCTGTTACATTTCCCTAATATTCTTGTTTCTTTCCTTCTAATGATTGTATATTGAAATTGAGTTGAATCACCTTTCATTAAAGAATTGATTAAAGCTATTTATGTGAAACGAGTGGTTATTTTGCCAGTGAATCCAATGAGCCTTAAAACCGAAAGCAGGCTTTCAGCAAAACAGAACTTCAGCAACTAATGCTGCAATCACACTGCACTTCTTGGGTCCATCCACCTTCCAATCTCTTAGGTGCCTATTTCACACTTTCTCTCCCTCCTCTACCCTCATTCTCAGCAATCAGAAGAGGATTTCCACAGACTCCCACCCCCCTCTACCAATCTAACAGCAGCTGCACCCCGCACCCTGCCTTCCCATCTGCTGTCAGAGATGAATCACCCAATTCTCTTTTTTTTTCTTTGTGTGTTTAAAAGAAAATCAACAAATGTTTATTGAGATGTCATAGAGTACAAAATAGATTTTTTAATGCTTGAGATAAAAATCAAGGAACTGTTTATGTCAGTAAAAAAATTAACTTTAATATGCTGTCTTTGTGTATGGAAATGATGGTCTTGTTTATTATCAGTAGGACATTCCCTTTGATTTGTTTACTTAACTAGTGATTAAAAAACTCTACCTCCTGAAGCAATTAAATGGATAGTGTTGGTCTCACTAACATGTTTGGACCATCTGATTCACATGGAGGTAGATAAATCTGAGAAATGTGAAACTAGTGAAAACAGATAATTGCAAAATTGCCTTCTAGATCATTTTATTTAAGAAATAATTACAGAAGCAGGATTAATGGACTAGAGTATATAAACATTTTTAATAATCTTAGATAAATATTGTCAAATTGCTTTTCTCAGAGCTTGTAGCAATTAGGCTCCCACAAGCATTATATACATGAGCCTTTCCTGCTATTTCAGCATTAACAACAACAAAAAAATGAAGAACAAATTAACTAGTTTTATTGATGAAAATGTATTTGATTTTAATATGATTTAATTTCTACAGAGAAAAAACATGATTTTTATGTGTATTTGACTTCTTTTCTTTTGTATATTCTCCATTCATGTCATTTATTTCCTTTGCTATAAGTGTATCCAAACTCCTTGAATTGTAAAAGCTCATCATATATTAGTAATATTTACAAATTTATGTCAAATTAACTTGGTAAATTGGTTCTGTTGCTTATTTTTGTGCTTTATATTCAGTATATTATTTTGAAATATTTTTAAATCTATAGAAAAGCTGCAAGTATACAGAAAACTATTTACTCAGTTTCACCAAATTTTAATATTTTGCCAAATTTGCTGTATCCTCCTCTCTAGATAGATAGGTATATAAATAGGTATATACACAGGTAGATGTAGATATAGTACTTATTAAATAATAAAATATACCTATTTTTAATTAGGTTGCATTCATCATGCTGTTTTCTCCTTAATATTGATACTTCAGTGTGTTTTACCTAATAAATTATCTTGTGTAATCACAGTACAGTTACCAAAAAAAAAAACCTCACAATCTGTATCTAAAAATAAGAAAATCTATGACAACCTAGTAGTAATGTGTTATCAATTCCAAGTATTTAGGTTCAATCATTACACCAGAAACTTTGTGTTCTGAATTCTTACAGCTTATCTGTGAAAAAAGGCTTGATACAATTTTTTTAAAATCTGACAATCCTAAAAATTTGCATATTATCAAATGAAATATTAATTTGAAACTTTCATAAACGCAATAACATTTCATCAATCTTACTAGAAAAAAAATTAACTTTAATATGCTGTCTTTTGTGTATGGAGATGATGATCTTAATTTACTATCAGTAAGACATTCCCTTTGATTTGTTTACTTAACTAGTGATTAAAAAACTCTTACCTCCTGAAGCAATTAAATGGATAGTGTTGGTCTCACTAACATGTTTGGACCATCTGATTCACATGGAGGTAGGTAAATCTGAGAAATGTGAAACTAATAAAAACAGATAATTGCAAAATTACAAAGCACACTGGATGAAACAGGGCTAAAATCACTTGCCGATACTGCTTTGTGAGAGTGTACATTGTAACAACTCTTTTTAACTAATTAATTTTTTTAACAGTAGGTCGTTGTTGGTTATCTGTTTTATTTTATTTTTTAAACTTTATTTTATTTATTTTTTATACAGCAGGTTCATATTAGTTATTTATTTTATACATATTAGTGTATACATGTCAGTTCATCTATCCCAGTTCATCCCACCACCACCCCCGCAGCCACTATCCCCCCTTGGTGTCCATGTTTGTTCTCTACATCTGTGTCTCTATTTCTGCCTTGCAAACTGGTTCACCTGTACCATTTTTCTAGATTCCACATATATGCATTAATACACGATACTTGTTATTCTCTTTCTGACTTACTTCACTCTATATGACAGTCTCTAGGTCCATCCACGTCTCTACATATGACCCAATTTCATTCCTTTTTATGGCTGAGTAATATTCCATTGTTTATATGTACCACATCTTATTTATCCATTTGCCTGTCGATGGGCATTTAGGTTGCTTCCATGACCTGGCTATTGTAAATAGTGCTGCAATGAACATTGGGGAAGAACCAATATTGTGAAAATGACTATACTACCCAAGGCCATCTACAGATTCAATGCAATCCCTATCAAATTACCAATGTCATTTTTTACAGAACTAGAACAAAAAAAATCTTAAAATCTGTATGGAGATACAAAATACCCCAAATAGCCAAAGCAATCTTGAGGGAGCTGAAGGAATCAGACTCCCTGACTTCAGACTATACTACAAAGCTACAGTAATCAGGACAATATGGTACTGGCACAAAAACAGAAATACAGATCAATGGAACAGGATAGAAAGCCCAGAGATAAAGCCACACATCTATGGTCAACTAACCTATGACAAAGGAGGCAAGGATATACAGTGGTGAAAAGACAGTCTCTTCAATAGGTGGTGCTGGGAAAAGCGGACAGCTACATGTAGAAGAATGAAATTAGAACACTCCCTAACATCATACACAAAAATAAACTCAAAATGAATTAAAGACCTAAATGTAAGACTGGATACTATAAAACTCTTAGAGGAAAACATAGGAAGAACACGCTTTGACATAAATCACAGCAAGATCTTTTTTGACCCACCTCCTAGAGTAATGGAAATAATAATAATAATTTTTTTTTAAATGGGACCTAATGAAACTTAAAAGCTTTTGCACAGCAAAGGAAACTATAAACAAGATGAAAAGACAACCCTCAGAATGGGAGACAATATTTGCAAATGAATCAACGGACAAAGGATTAATCTCCAAAATATATAAACGGCTCAGGCAGCTCAATATTAAAAAAACAAACAACCCAATCCAAAAATGGGCAGATCTAGAAACAACAAATGCTGGAGAGGGTGTGGAGAAAAGGGAACCGTCTTGCACTGTTGGTGGGAATGTAAATTGATACAGCCACTATGGAGAACAGTATGGAGGTTCCTTAAAAAGCTAAAAATAGAACTACCATACGACCCAGCAATCCCACTACTGGGCATGTACCCAGAGAAAACCATAATCCATTCTCTTATCTAAAACCAATCATTCCATTCACACAATAATTCTACCCCTCTCTCTACTCAAGCACATTGATGCACGTTTTCACTCTCCTCTGCCTCTTACATCACCAGGTTTTTGCTCTCCACTGGCTCATTCTTATCAATTTACAAACAAGCCATTATTTCTTTCACCTTAGGAGAAAAGTCTCCTGACTTCACTTTCGTCACTAGCTATTGCTCTTTGCAGCAAAAATTCCTTGAAAGAATTGTTCCTACTTGAGCTTTCAACCTGTCTTTTCCCATTCTCTTTTAAATGTACTGCAATCAGACTATTGTTCCATCACTCCACTGAAGCTGCCCTGGTCAAAGTCACTGATAAACTCCACATACCTAAATCCAATGGTCAGTTCTCACTCCTCATCTTAGCTGACCTACCAACAGCATGTGACACAGTCCCTTCCTCCTCTACTGCCCTCCGGGATACCACACTCTTGGTTTTCCTACTACCTCACTGATCACTCCTTCTCAGACTTTTCGGTTGGTTCCCCCTCCTCTCCTGGACCCCATCATATTGGAATGTGCAAAGCCTCAGTCTCTGGCCCTCCTTTCTCAATCTAAATCCACTCCTTGGTGATTTCATTCAGTTCATAGTTTTAAATACCACGTATTGGTTGACAGTCATGTGATTTCTAACTCCAGTTCAAACTTCTCTCTTGAACTTTTAAGAAACATATTTTCAACTGTTTATTTGATATGTGCACTTGGATATCCAATAAGCATCACACTTTCCAGATGTCCACATTGAACTCCTGATCTGCCTCAGCTAATGCCTACACCCTTCCAGGAGAGTGAAATGAAAGACCAGCTCTTAGAAGAGCTATGCATTCAGAAGAGGCTGAGTGGGAGCAGATGGGATGACTGTAAGGGATACATATTTTCGGAAAAATTTGGCCAGGGGAGCCCTTGGTTCCCTCATGTTCACTCAGCCTTTCACTTTGTACGTGTGCAGCTTTCAGTCTAAAAAGCTTTTCCTCTGACAACAGTGACTTGGGGGAATTACGGTGTTGAGATGCTGTGGAACTTCTGAAATCTGTTGCATAATAAGTAATGCTTTTCTTCCACTCTGACTTCCTTTTTCACACATAGTGGCTACTAGCTTGCAGGTGAGAGGTATTACCAACCTACTGGATGCTTCCCAGTAGCCCTGATCAAGTAGTATTTAAATTATAAAAGTCTTGAAGGTTGTGCCACACAGAATCTCTGATATATTATTTAAGAATTTAGATTTTTGAAACAGTTTATTATTATGAGAGCAAAAAGTGTTATTGTAGAAAATCTGGAGAAAAATATGGTAAAAAAGAAAATAAGAATTACCTATGGTCTCACTAATAAATAAGCGCTATAAATATTTTGATATCATTGTTTCTGTGCATGGTTATAATACTTATAATGAAGTTTTAAAAAGTGTAAGTTTTCAAAATTTGAGTATTCTTTGACTATAATTAAGCAGTCTGATTTTTGCCTCTCAATTACGATGCCTACATATATTCAGAAGTGATTTAACAAAACATGGTGACACTGTACATATTTTGGTGGCACTTCCTTTGACTATGTCCTATGGTTAACTTAGGGATGGTTACTGCATGTATTATCTTGTTTTTCTTTCAGCCTTACTTTGCAACTAGACATCCTTACCACTCTGCCTGGCCCCTACATTCCCACCTATCACAGATGAATAATCCAAACCCTCATCAGTGAGTGTTAACCTTTATCAAAGTTTTTCTAAGAAAAGATCTCTCCTATCGTGTATAGGGTAGGCATAGTGCACTAAATAGCAGGATGCAGGAGCCTGGAGTAAGGCTAGAACCTCCTTTGGAGTTATCTGTTCAAGTCAGGAAGGCACCTGAAGGACAAACACAGCTGCAGGTACTGGGGAAAGTCTGGTCTGGCAGGTATGTCATCTCACCTGCAAGGGATGTGAAGAGACGACTGGCAGAGTTCTAGCAAATGGTTGCAATTAGAGGTAGAGGAAGTGTATTGCCATGAGGTAGAGTAATGGAGTCACACTAACAGCAAAGAGGTGGAAATAATAATTACCATTTATTAAACAAATACGACAAATAATAGTACCTGACTCACAAAACTGTAGTGCATATTAAATAAGATAATGTATGTAAGCCTTGTAGCAATAAGACTGCCATACAGTAGTCCCCCCTTATCCACAGGGGATCGGTTCTAAGACACCCCAGTGTATGCCTGAAACCGTGAATAGTACTGATGAAATAAAATTTGTATTTTAAAGCAGGACAAGAAAATTTAAGCGTAAAATTCTCTCTCTGTCCGTTTGGGCCTCCTCCCTCCCCCTTTAGTGTGCCGTGTTCATCTGCATTATACATTAACCAGACCTCCTCAAAGGTGGGAATGCCTGCTCAACCGCAAACGTCAATTTATTTTTCCCTTTCTTCGACACTAACGTTTTCTTCTTAACTTGGTAAGTGAATTTTCGTTGACAGTACCGAACCTTATATATACCCTACATACATTATCTATGGCAAAGTTTAACTTATAAATTAGGCACAGTAAAAGATTAACAATAACTAATAATAAAATAGAACTGTAATAATATACTGTAAAAGAAGATATGTGAATGCGGTCTCCCTCTGTCTTTCTCAAAATATCTTACTGTACCAACGTAATGCCTTTCTCTTTTAACTACGCACTAATCATGCACTAGGGCCAAAATTGTTGCAGTTTGAGGTGTGACAGCAAAACTAGCACAAATTTCATCTTCTTTCTTTACAATTTCACGAACAGAAGATTCGTCCTTACCGTACATCTTGGCAAATTCAGCGTACGATGTTTTTTCCTTTCCTTATTAAGTCGAGAACTTTCACCTTTTCACTTAGAGGAAGCACTTTACGGCTTCTCTTTGGCATATCCGAATTGCCAGTATCACTACTCTGGCTCTTTAGGGCCACTGTTCAGTAAAATCAGGGTGACTTGAACGCAGCGCCTGCCTATCAGATACCGCCACCGTCTGTCTGATAACCAAGATGGCCGCCAGATGATTAATGGGCGGCTACACTCCACAAACAGAAGATCCACGCTATTCACGCCCCAGCCAGACAGCGCGAGATTTCATCACGCTACTCAGAAGGGTGGGCAATTTAAAATTTAGGAATTGTTTACTTCTGAAAATTTTCATTTAATATTTCCGGATGTAGAGTAACTAAAACCATGGGAAGCAAAATCATAGATAAAGGGGGACTACTGTACAGAATATGCTCAATAAATATGCATTAACGAATAATGGATACTTATTATTAACTATCTTTATTTAGCATTGGTGAACAGATTGTCATTTATGTTGAGTAGGAGAGAGACCTGCTTCCATGGCTTCTTAGACTTTTAGATACTGCCTGTTCATGAATTCCCTGAACTCTGTGATCTGTTCACTTCATGTTGGATCCCAACCACACAGTAAGTCTCTTGCTCCCAGGCTCTTTCTATTCATCACACATTAGGATACCTGGGTTCTAATTCTGGCTCTGTCACAAACCAGTTGTATGAATTTAGGCAAGTCACCTTTCCCTGCTAGACCTCAATTTACTCACCTCTAAAATTAGGGGGGTTTTAGAGATTATCACACTAAGTGAAGTAAGTCAGACAGAGAAAGATAAATATCATATGATATCACTTATATGTGGAATCTAAAAAATTATACAAATGAACTTATTTATAAAACAGAAACAGACTCACAGACTTAGAAAACAAACTTATGATTACCAAAGGGGAAAGGTGGAGGGAGGGATAAATTAGGAGGTTGGGATTAACATATATACACTATTATATATAAAATAGATAATTGACAGGGACCTATTGTGTAGCACAGGGAACCCTACTCAATACTCTGTAATATCCTATATGGGAAAAGAATCTGAAAAAGAATAGATATATGTATATGTATAACTAAATCACTTTGCTGTACACCTGAAACTAACAAAATATTGTAAATCAACTATACTCCAATACAAAATAAATTTTTTTTAATGTTAAGAAAAGAAAAAAAAATTTTAATAAAATTAGGAGGGGTTGCTAAGGTCTCTAAAGTCCTTTCCAACTCTACGATTCTGTAATGCCATTTCCACCTCTCAAAATTCAGCAGCAAGTAACTGAAGATCAGTGTCGGCCTGGTCTGCTAGCATAAGAGCTACATGGTCTCCACGGGATTTAACTTAGAATTATTTCCTCCCTAGAATGAATTCCCAAAAAGAAACTGCCAATATGACCATTTTAATGGTCACTGGCACATACCATGTTATGTTAATGGCCCTGGACCTAGATGATGCTCCCCCAACTCCCACCCTTCAGCCCCAACCTGACCGCCACTTCAGAGATAATGGTGTCTCAATGAAACCAACAAAATGGAACTATAATGCTTACTCTGGGATAATTCACCCTCTCTATGATTCTTATTTCAAAAAATAGTAGCTACATGCTGCATCTCTTCAATTTTATGACAATTCATGAGGACCGCAGGTCTGATAAAAGTTTGATAAAGCATTTCTTTATCTATCTATATTTTGTACATCTATAATCAGGAATTTCAACAGATTGTATTATCTGTTGAGCTCTGTCACCAAGGACCAGTGAAGTTCAAAGATATTGCGCTGGTTCGGAAAATATCCACTTCTCAAACACATTACAGCAGTATTTCCAAAATTTTAGCCATTTACATGCCACCTTCACAATCTTGACCATATCTGCATATTATCTGTAATAGTAGTTATTTAATCATTTCCTTAAAATCAATAGTAAAGTGGCTCACTTTCTTTTTACTTAACATCTTTCTGGGCAATAATATCCATGAAATAATACATTTTTAAAGCTAATTATATTTTTAATGCACATTAAACTAAGCACAACTCAAATTTTCAGTTTGGATATGTGACACCTAAAATCAGTAGTTTGTATACCATACTTTGGGCAAATGATATTACTATGTAACTGATATTTAAGCTATGATCATCTCTTTCTGTTCTTCAGAAGAATGATAGCATCAGATAATATTCTTACTTTTAAATTCGTCTACTCCACTGAACTCTATAAACAGAGCAAATCACAACATCCTGAAAAAATAGATGTCACTGTCAATAACAAGAAACAGAGTCCCCCATATAGAGAGGCAACAAATACAATAAACATAAATATGGAATGAGTTTACAATAAAAGTTTGAATGTCCATTCCTGTTAAAGTTCTTCAACCCATAGAACTTAAAATATCAGGAAATAAAAGCATTTACAATGAACATTTTATTTTGAAAAGCTGTCATTCTCTGCAAAAGATTAAGGGACAGGAAAATAGTACATGTGCTGTGTTCTGGGAAAGGGGTCAGTGAAATTTTGGAATGGGAGAAGCCATGGAATTTCAGAAATATTTTGAAATGCACACACTTATTCTTAAGGAAAATTCCAGGTTCTAAACCCAAACTTAGATCACATAGCACTTAAGGGGGGATTGTTACAGCTTAACAAATCAGGTGTGCTCATTACACAGTATTATTTTATGTGAGATTTTATAATATCCATCATAATTTACATATAGCTTTTTTTAACTTCAAAAAATAATTTTTTAGAGTTTAAAGTAGTTATTGTCTCCCTACTCATGCAAGTGGATGCTATAAAATTCTGGAGTCTTGTTGGGGGAAGAACTTGAAGAATTCATCTCAGACTCAAAAAGACATTTAAAGTGGAGAGTAAATTATTGCTAGAATAATTTAAAGTGTTTTGTTTCTTTTGAGGCTGCAGGTTGACAGGATTTGGACAAAGGAGGTGGGAAGACAGAAGTAAATTATTTTGGTCAGTGGATATAAAGACTTGACTTGGCTTTTGTTTACATCTGTTGTGTTATCCAAGTGGTAAATTAACCTACACCCACCCTTACCCAAAATAACGCACACCGTACAGTCATGTCATCTGCTGACACACCACTCAGACCTAGGGGTGCACAGCTTCTGTGGTACAATTACTAATACTCTTTTGGTTCACTTGAATTTGAGGTCAAGGAGGAAAGAGGAGAAACAACAAAATTTGAGACTATGATGAACCATCATGTATAGACTTGTACAGCAACAGTGATTACATGTGAAGAATTTAAAATGTTCTTAACAATGAAGTATCAGCCAACCAAAACCGAATATTGTTTCTCATAAGAGTACTAGCTGCATCAAGTAAAACGAAAAGGCAGAGGGAGATAGAAGCAAACAGAGATGCCATTATGTTGTGACATAAAGTCCCCTCCCTTCTGATCCTGCCTCTCTTTGCGCCCTCACCCACCTGCAAATTCCAAACAATTCTAAAGGTTTTAATCTGTGGCTTTAAAAAGTCATCTGGACCCCTAATTTTAAATGCTAAAATTGGTTAATGAAAGGACTCTTTTGAATAGAAATACGAAGGATTTTAATTTTTCATACTTTCTCTCTACATAATGCTTCTCCACATCCAGAATTCCCCTCGGGGTTCATCCCAAATGAGAAGAGCAATTTTTCAGCCTTATCTGTTTCCTGGCAAAACTATTGAGGCCATCATAAAAGTGACAGTTTCTGTTATCTCTACGTATGTACTCCAGGCAAACGTCCCAAGGTTAATTTTTCAAATAAGTAATCCCAATTCCTGTAATCAAACATTATAATTCAGTGATAAATAAAGCCAGATGTTCACTAGCAGCAGCTCTAGCAAGTCTCATGAATTGAGGACTTTATTATTTAAACCTTTTTTTTTTTTCTTTTTTGGCCGCCCAGCGCGGCGTGGGGGGGTCTTAGTTCCCTGACCAGGGATGGAATCTCCGCCCCCTGCAGTGGAAGCCCGGAATCTTAACCACTGGACCTCCAGGGAAGTCCCCATTATTTAAGCCTTTAAAAGAAACTGGTTTCGGGACTTCCCTGTGGTATAGTGGTTAAGAATCCGCCTGCCAGTGCAGGGAACACGGGTTCGAGCCCTGATCCGAGAAGATCCCATGTGCCATGAGGCAACTAAGCCCGTGCTCCACGACTACTGAGCCTGCGCTCTAGAGCTCGCGAGCAACAACTACTAAGCCCGTGCGCCTAGAGCCCGTGCTCTGCAACAAGAGAAGCCACTGCAATGAGAAGCCAGAGCACCGCAACAAAGAGTAGCCCCGGCTCACCGCAACTAGACAAAGCCCGCATACAGCAACGAAGGCTCAACGCATCCAAAAATAAATAAAAAAGAAAAGAAACTGGTTTCTTTTCTCCCCTTCCTAATAACCTAACTTTACTGCTGTAGGTGGTCCTTCTCCCCTCCCCCTCCCTTTCTGGGGAGTTTTCAGAAGCGCAAATTGTCTTGGAGCTCCAAAGTTATTTCAATGTAGAGAAGGCCCCCAGGTGGAAACGGTCACAATTTAAGAAAATACTTCCTTAAAAACTATGTCATCTTTTATACCCACATCTACTGCGTTTTTGTCATTAAAAGGCTGATACTCACCTTTATCTCGAAGAAGAGGAAATACACTATAAAACTAGCAAATCTAACTCTGGAAAAAGTTAATTATGACACAACCTCCCTGAAATATACTGTTTCTCATAAACGGCCTCCGTTTCAGGAAGTAGGAATTTGAAAGAAAACATAGCCTGTTATTGTCCCAGAGTTTGATTGTGTAATTCAACTCCGGGACTTTCAGCAGTTCTGCACCATAAGACACGCCCCTTTAGGAACTGCTTTAGTGAAAGGTATTCTGGGAGTCGTATTACTACAGAAAAGTTCTTTCTTCTAAAGAAAGTGCAAGAAAACTCCTTATTTGGACTAAGTCAGAATGGAGAACCAGTCCCCTTGAGAGCCGAGGAAAGAGACCGTTAGTAAGAAACAATGAACATGACATTGTTTTTGATCTATTAGCAAAAGAAATTCATGTTACAGCTCCATTCGGCGCTCCATCTATTTTAGAACTAGTGTGCAGAATTGAGCTTCCTGTCACAAGGACACCTATATTACCAAGTGTTTTGAATTGAAAATTGAAGTTGGAATTGACATGTATACACTGATGTGTATAAAATTGATGACTAATAAGAACCTGCTATATAAAAAAATAAAATTAAAAAATTAAAAAAAAATGAAGTTGGAATTTATCTCATAGAAAATCTCATTGGGCTGATTGGCTTAACAGTGAGGACTGTCAACTAGTGTTATATAGTGGATATCGTCCTTCAATCTAAATCTGCGGCTCCAAATTTTGACAAAAAAATATCAAAAGTACATGAAAAGATGTTTAAATGTTTAACAACATTTTATTGGAAAAGTTGTTGACGTCAACAATATTTTAATTTCCTCAGTCCTTTCTGAGCCTGCTGGGTTAAAGAAGTGTCCTCTCCAGTGAAGGAGTAAGAGATTTCATTAGTAGTAATTTGATAAGTCTTGGTAAAGCCTTTTTGATATAGTTCCCCAAAACTGAGAAACTGAATGACGAATAAGTGGGTGACAAATCCTTCGGCAAGCTGGATGGTTTCCAACTCTGCTTCTCAACAAAACAGAAAAAGAAACTACTTAAGTATTCAGCTACTACGTATTTTAAGTACTAACTACTCAGTATTTAGACAACTTAAAAAAATTTTTTATGATAGATCACTATGTAATTCTTAATATATGACCTTAGAAGTAGTTCAAATAACCAAATGAATTGTATATCAAAACTCTTTCTCCTTTTATTTATGTAAAGAGTTTCTCTTTTCTTTGTATGCATTTTTTTGTAGAATGCTGGCTTATTCTCGCTTTCAGTAACATTCATCCATGAACTAATTTTTAAAAACCTTATAAATCTCACTGAGAAATGCATTTTCCATAAAATCTTATTCTGTTTAATAGTTATTCACCAGAATATATCATTTATTTTTGTCTTTCTAATCTATTATGAATTCATAATCCTTGTAATGTAGAACTCAGTATTTAAAAAATTAACACTTCAAGTCTACGGCCAGAGGAAATAAAAATGAAATTTAAAAATGTTTAATTTTAATATGCACATGTTTTTATTGTAAAGAAATATGACTTTTTTTTTTTTTTTTTTGGCTGCTTGGCTTGCAGGATCTTAGTTCCCCCACCCAGGCCCTCAGCAGTGAAAGTGCGGAGTCCTAACCACTGGACCGCCAGGGAATTCCCAAGAAATATGATTAAAATAACTTTGAAGCATATAAACTACTAATATTAGGAGAAAACTCTATGGAGAAAGTGTAATGGAAATAAAAGTTAAAGGAGATGAATAATATAAACTTTCCACTTGTTAAACTTGTACATGTACAAGAACTTGTACCTGTGTTTTTAAATGGATGATGGGGTCATCAAATTACTAGCATATATAATTTCCATTGGGTACATCTAAAAGAGTTATTAAACATCTGACTTAGATCCTTTGCAACTATTTAAAGTGATGATAAAAGATGGATATCAACTTAAAAATATGTGAGAGTGTTGTTTTTGTAAAATTCTGTTTGAGAGTAAATGAGGAAAAATGTTAGAAATTCAGTATTCTAGAGCCTAAAAGAGGGCATTGGATTCTTGGGAATGGAAAGAGAGAAAAGGGTACTGATACTTTTATCATCCTTATTTGAGGGATGCAATGAGGCATTTATCTTCCCTACTCTCTGGACAACAGTTGAATCTGTCTCCAATAGCGATTTCTCATAGAATTCCCAGAGCCATGGAAACACAAAGATAGACTGTCTCATTTATGATCACAATGTTGAGCTTTAGAAAGATTTCAAAGATAAAAATTCTTTGAGATGGAAAACTAATAATGCAAGCCTCAACTATTGTGAGATGTACACTCATAAAAGAAGTATATTATGATACACTTAGAAAAACTGGTTGCACCATGATATTCATTTTTATTTTCTAGGTTTGACTATTTTCTAATCTTGACTATAAATTGCTAAAACAAGCTGATATCATTCATTTGTTCAAATAACATGTTTAGAGCATTTATATTGTGCCTAGTGTTACATTGGTGCCATGGATTCAGACCATGTAAGAAATACCCTTAATGCAATCACAGCGACAGATAGATTGGTGGATATATGGCTAGAAATTACCTGGAAAGATAGGAGTTAGCTCATAATATGAGAGCTTTGTGTTTAATTCTAAGGAGTTTGAACTTTTATCTTGAAAACACTGGGGAATCATAGAAAATTTTAAGGAATATAGTAAAATTATATAACTATCTTAGAAAGAATGCTCATTGTAGTAGGAAGGTTGGATTATGGGACAAGGTTTATTCCAGGGGAAAATCATGGTAGTGGATGGATTAGAAGGCAAGACTGGAGTTAGGAAATTGAGTTAGAATACTACTGCACTGGTCTATACCACGGTGATGACTGGGCTTAATTAAAAAGAATAACAGTAGAAATAAAAAGCAGAAAGAAATATCGGCTTCCCTGGTGGTGCAATGGTTAAGAATCCGCCTGCCAACACAGGGGACACAGGTTTGAGCCCTGGTCCAGGAAGATCCCACATGCCGCTGAGCAACTAAGCCCGTGCACCACAACTACTGAGCCTGTGCTCTAGAGCCGGCGAGACACAACTACTGAAACCTGCATGCCACAACTACCGAAGCCCACGTGCCTAGAGACCGTGCTTTGCAACAAGAGAAGCCACCACAAGGGCTTGCCTGGTGGCACAGTGGTTGAGAGTCTGCCTGCCGATGCAGGGGACACGGGTTCGTGCCCGGGTCCGGGAAGATTCCACATGCCGCGGAGTGGCTGGGCCCGTGAGCCATGGCCTCTGAGCCTGTGCGTCCAGAGCCTGTGCTCCGCAACGGGAGAGACCACGACAGTGAGAGGCCCACGTACCAAAAAAAAAAAAAAAAAAAAAAAAAAAAGCCACCGCAATGAGAAGCCCATGCACTGCAATGAAGAGTAGCCCCCGCTCGCCACAACTAGAGAAAGCCCGTGCGCAGTAATGAAGACCCAACAGAGCCAAAAATAAACAAATAAAATAAATAAATTTTTTTTAAAAAGTAGAAAGAAATATTTAGGAGGTAGGTTCACAGGCCTGTGTGAGAGACATAGAAGTATGGGTAAACGACTTAGGGGCTGTCCAAAAACAATAACTGTAGTTAGAGATTACCAAGGGAGGATGTGAAAAGTCACAAAGAGCAAGTGTGGTAATATCAGTATTCATGCCAGAAGACAGGGGCCACAAACGAGATGGGGAAAGAATGTGTAGATCACAGCAGAGAAAGCAAAACAAAATTATGCTCTAAAAACAGAATTGGCTGTATAATCTGTGGGATCTTTTGTCCAAAAATTATTAAGAATTTCAAGATGGCGACAGCAGGGCCAAGCATGAGGCCCTGAGTATGGGGCCCTGTGCCACCGCTCAGGTCACACCCTCATGAAGGCAGCCCTTCCTAAAAGCCAGGTAGGTGAGAGTGGTTGGGTCATATCTCAATAAAGTGGGAGTGGTCAACAGTACCAAATGATGCAGAGAAGTGAGAAGGATGAGGATAGAAAAGTGTCCATTGGCTTGGCAAGTAGGTCAAGGATAGTTTTAACAAGAACAAATTCAGTGGAGTAGTGGTAGAAAGGAGATGACATATTTAAAAAATCGTACTAAGATAAATAGAGTAGAAAGAGAATCTTTCCATCTAAGCCTACATTAAATAAAATATCCAGGTGGAGCCTATTTTTGGAGGGGGTTACTTTCTTTGCAAAGGTCTTCAGTGATGGAGCAATATGATCTCAAGACCAACTTAACCTTTTTATTATATAACTAATTACATAATAAACATGAAGGCCACAAACAGCAGGGACTAGTGATATTTCTATGGGCAAAATGGCCAGAATGTCATTCTGGAACTTTCTTCTCAGAATTAGTTGTCAGCACAATGATGATAAACATAAAGAAAGAACCAGAGATGGAGGATAAAAAGAGAACTTATTCCAGGTATGGCATTTTTCTGTGGAAAGACTTTCTGTTTTATTTAATGAGAAAATGAAATTATTGTATTATAAATTAAATAATGTATATTGTCTAATCCCTCATTAGTAGCATAAAGTTGTTATTTTTTAGGATGCTAGTAATTCATTAGATTTTAAAAATTAATGGAAAAGCACTGGGACTTCCCTGGTGGCACAGTGGATAAGACTCTGTGCTCTCAATGCAGGGGGCGTGGGTTCGATCCCTGGTCAGGGAACTAGATCCCACATGCATTCCGTAACTAAGAGTTTGCATGCTGCAACTAAGGAGCCCGCCTGCCACAACTAACACCCAGTGCAACCAAAAAAAAAAAAAAAAATTAATGGAAAAGCACTAACAAATGAAATGTAAATATTTAAATATAATATTAAAGAGGAGGAGGTTTTGGGTTTTTATTTTCTTTCTTACTAAAAATTACACTAATAAGGAGTACTATATGACAAAGTTTAGATTTAACAAGGCAAAATTAAGTTACTTGGTTTGGAGGATATGTGACAGGTAGAAATAATGCATCCCTCCCCCCAAAACTGGTCTTTCTTTTCCTGCTTACACAGCTCTCATAATAAGTGACTGGGGATTCCAGGATTAGGATCCACTGGAGACTCTCATAACCCACTGGGCTCCTTTAGTCAAAAAACCTTATTAGTGTTCTATTGTTGTCTAAAAATTACCACAAATTCAGCAGCTTAAAACAGCACCCATTAAATGATCTGTTCTATGAACTAAATGTAAAATATTTATAAATGAAGATGCATTTTAAATGTCTATAAAATGATATTATAACTAGAGCATGGACATTTTATAAGTATTTAAGAATTTAGAGGAAAAGTAATAAAGGTCCTTTGGTATACAAAAACAAAAAAAAAAAACAGCACCCATTTATTATTTCAAGGTCTTGTCAGTCAGAAATCTGGGCACATTACAGCTGAGAACACTGCAGTTCTCATGTGAGGCCTGCGGGGACTCCTTCAAGGCCCATTCAGGTTGTTGGCAGAATTCCATATATAGGACCAAGGTTGCCAATTTTCTTGGTAGCTGTTGGCTGGGGAACACTCTCAGCTCCTAGATGTCAACCACAGTTCCTTGCCGTGTGGTCTCTGTAGACAGTTCCTGACATGGATGTTTCCGTCCAGGCCAGCAGGGGCATGTGTCTCTGACTTCCTGAAGGGCCGAGCCCTTTTAAGGATTCACATGTTTAGGTCTGGCCCAACCAGATAATCTCCCTTTGGATTCAGAGACAACTGATTAGAAACCTGGTCACAGGAAGATATCCTATCATATTCACGGATTCTGCCCACGCTCAAGGAAGATATCCTATCATATTCACGGATTCTGCCCACGCTCAAGGCGAGGAGATTTTACAAACTGTGTATACCAGGGGGTGGGAATCTTGGGCGCCATCTTAGAATTCTGCCTACCACTCAACTTCCCCATAACTGCCCAAGGAGGGGCCAGACAAATGGCTCGAGACAGCATGACTCCTCCTCTCCCTCCACCCTCCGGGTGTGCTACCTCTGGGGGCTCCAATTTTCTCCTCACCATCTGCTGACTCTCTTGAGAGCCTGAATTTTATTGCAGTTCTCCTCATGTGAAAAGTATTAAGGCATCAAAGCATTAAGTGAGACCTTTCTCTCAGGAGACTTCTTTCATTTGGTTCTTCTTAAAAAAGCTTTTTTGTGTGCACGTGGAACCATATTGCTTGCAAATGAGACCAAATCCAAACAGTTTGAAAAAGTACACAGTGAAAAATCTCTCCCACCTCCACATTCTGCCCTCTGTCTCCCAAATTCTTTTTCTCAGACTAACCGGTATTACAGTTCCATTTCTTGGATCTCTTTGTAGATAGTTCATGCATTTACAGACATGTTTTCCCCCACAAATACAGCATTTTTGTTCTGCACTTTGGTTTTTTGCTTTAGTGATGCATCCATCAGATCCTTCCACATAGATCTAAGTTGTGTTAACTGCAGATGCTTGACCCCAAAATAGGGAGAAAGTGAAGTCTAGACTAGTTTTTCTTCATTCTCAATACTTTGGGCCCACTCCTGTCTCCCATTTAGTGGATAATGGGAAAAGAACTAAGTGAGTTATCTCAGTTGATTCTGAATGTTTGCACAGGTTGGCAGAGAGCATCAGCCCTGAGATGGGGCACTCCTGAACTGAGTCACTCTGAATCTGAACATCTTAGCTGGGCCGGGGAGAGTTAGATGAGTCTGTATCCAAGGTGCTTAGAGTGCACTGAGCAGCAGGCAAGTATCATATAACCCAGTTGCCACGAGGCAACACAAAAGAGCAACACTTTCTAATTTTTTTCTAGAGTGTGCAATTGTATTACCACAAATTAGCTTCTTCTATTTTTGATTTTTAAGTGAAATACAGTAGGCTTTCAGGTATATCAGCTTAATTACGGGCTAGTGAAAGTATCTAAAAACAGTTTTTTAGATTGTTTCCATGGACAAATATTTTTGTAATTCCAAACATGCAAGTAACTGAATTAGAAACCCATATCATGGAGGTGAGTGGTAGTGATAGAAGGGGAAACAGTTACTGAAGGGGACATCATCAATTGAATATAAGAGCTGAGACAAAATTTTACTTTATTGTTTAACATTAATACAATTTGGAAATTTCAAATTGTTCAAAGCTAGATAGAAATTTATTGGATTGTAGGCATTTTATGTTATTTCCAGATAAAACGATTCATCACTAATTCAGATAGTAAATCCCTCTTTTTTTTTTTTTGTATCAACAATATAGATGCCTAGTGTTTCTTCTGTTTTGCTCTGATAAACAATTCTGGTCTGACTTTTGAGGTACCATTTCTCTGAAGGGTTCCTTTTAATCTCTCTAATTAGTAGCCTAGGAATACTTAAACCCTCCAGAAAGCATTTAGCTTACTCCATCTATCCCTGGCAACACTCACAGCATTTGGCTGTGTCAAGTGAAGTTAACCAACCTTTAAAGCCATCCAAAGCCTTCCTTCATTAAACTCACAGGAAAGGAGTCTATCCACATTCCGTGTAATTTAAAAGATGTTGAAAACTCATGAGCAGTTCTGAGTGCAAGAGAAAGTTCTTGAAACTTCAAAATCAAAGAACGGGTTTGCCAAAATGACACAACCGCATCGAAACCAAAACAAAAATTGTTTTGCTCCTTTCCGAAAAGGAAATCTGCAAATAAGAGGCCCTAAAAAGTGCTTTTCAGTAGGTATGTTCTCATCAGCACATGCGTGATGGTAGCACATGCTGGAATCCTTACATTTCTTCAGACTGATGTTACTTTGGCTGAAGTATTTTCACACGGGCTTTTAGTAATTCTCTTGCTTTCAGAGAAATCACAGGCTGAGATGAGGATATTTCATAAACCTCTTCCTGTAATATCTAGTAAACTTTCGTCACATAAAGTCCTATTGTGTTCCTTTAACAGCAAAGACATTTTCATTATCAAAGAACGATGTTCATGTTTCTCTGTAAATGCTATTGTTACTCTGTTTAAACTTTGATCTTGAATAACAGTAAAAAAAGTAAAATCTGTAGTAGAACTGTAAAATAATCTCTTCTATTAAAAATGTTTCTAGTGGTTTTACACAAACAGAAACAGTAACAAAATAAAGCAATTATTACAGAGTACTTTGCCTAATTTACATATTAGTGATTTAAAATCTTTTTTTTAAAATTGAAGTACAGTTGACTTAGTATATGAGTTTCAGGTGTACAATATAGTGATTTGATATTGTTATATTTTATGAAATGATCACCATGATAAGTCCAGTTACCATTTCTCACCAAAGTTATTACAATATTGTTGATGGTATTCCCTATTTTGTATGTTACATCTCTGTGACTTCTTTATTTTATAACTGCAAGTTTGTACCTCTTTATCCCCTTTCCCTATTTTGTCCACCTACCCATACCCCTCCCCCCCGACAACTACCAGTATGGTTTCTGTATGAGTCTGTTTCTGTTTTGTTTTGTTTGTTCACTTTTTTTTTTAGATTCCACATATAAATGAAATCATACAGTACTGATCTTTGTCTGACTTATTCCACGTAGCATAATGCCCTCTAAGTCCATTCATGTTGTCATAAACGGCAAGATTTTTCATTCTTTATATGGCTAATATAACATTGTATATATTTACCGTATCTTCTTTATCCATTCATCTATTGGTGGACACTTAGGTTGTTTCTATATCTTGGTTATTGTAGTAATGCTGCAGTGAACATTGGGGTGCATATACAATTTCAAATTCGTGTTTTCATTTCCTTTGGATCAATACCCCAGAATGGAATTGTTGAATCATATGGTAGTTTTATTTTTAATTTTTTGTGGACTCTCCATACTGTTTTCCATAGTGGCTGCACCAATTTACATTCCTACCAACAGTGCAGGAGGGTTTCCTTTTCTCCAAATTCTTGCCAATACTTATTTGTTGTCTTTTTGATAATAGCCATCCTGACAGATGTGAGGTGATATATCATTGTAGTTTTGATTTGCATTTCCCTGATGATTAGTGATGCTGAGCATCTTTTCATGTGCCTGTTGGCCATCTGTATTGTCTTCTTTGGAAGAATGTCTATTCAGGTCTTCTACCCTCTCTTTTAGTTTTTTTGATGTTAGTTGTATGAGTTCTTTGTATATTTTGAATACAAACTCCTTATCAGATATATCATTTGCAAATATCTTCTCCCATTGAGTATGTTGCCTTTTTGTTTTGTGATGGTTTCCTTCACTGAGCGAAAGCTTTTTAGTTTGATGTACCTTCATTTGTTTATTTTTGCTATTGTTGCCCTTGCCTGAGGAGACAGACACCCCCAAAATATTGCTAAGACCAATGTCAAAGAGTGCACTGACTATGTTTTCTTCTAGGTTTCAGGTCTTACATTTAAGTCTTTAATCTATCCTGAGTTTATTTTTGTCTATGGTGTAAGAAAGTGGTCTAGTTCTATTCTTTTGCATGTAGCTATCCAGTTTTCCCAACACAATTTATTGAAGTAACTGTCTTTCCCCCATTGTATATTCTTGCCTCCTTTGTCTAGATTAATTGACCATAGGTGCGTGGGTTTATTTCTGGACTCTATTCTGTTCCATTGATCTGTGTCTGTTTTTGTGCCAGTACCATACTGTTTTGATTGTAAAGCTCTGTAGTATAGTTTGAAACCAGGAGCAGGTAGCCACCACCAACTGTCCCTTCAAACCTTTAAGGAACAGAAACTTTTCATATGTGCACTCTTGGCTGTTTCTCAACTTGCACAAGCCATTTTCGGTTCAAGGCCCATTGTTTTTAACCAGTTGTCAGAGGGTGAAAACCATTACTGAGATTAGATACTGATCTGGAATTGAAGGCTTATTCAAATTTCATTTTGGGTCATTTAGTAAATCAAATAAGTCATCTTAAAGCAAAGAGAAAAATGGAATAATGTTCAGCATCATGAATTTTAACAGTTGTTGCGTTTTCTCTATTAGTGTTATCGATAACACCTACTTAAATAGTCCTTTGCGGTTTATAAAGCATTTTCACATCTCATTTAATTTTAAAGGTTAGAGATCAGAAACTCCACTTCCGGTAATACTATTTCATTGTGTGAGTTTATTGGTGTAGTCAAATTGCACATCTTATCTTCCACCTGCTCTAATGTTATCTGACTGTTAAAAGATACTGTGACTGTCTTTCAGGGGGGAAATAGTAAGTGTTGATGATTAACGAACAAAATTGCAGCCTTACAGGAATCTGCCTCACTTATGGATGCACCGGTCCTTCCCCATGCTTATGGTTCTTGATTACATGTAACTTTGTGACGTCAATACTTAACCCCTCCTCAGAACCTCTTTATCAAGTGGTGAAGCAGCAAGCATCACTGTTATTTTATTGCCAGTGAAACGGACCCATAAACAAGCGCTCTCCTCAAGTCAAGGACGGAATCCAGACAAATGAGCGGCTTCCATCAGACATTTACCAGAGTTGGCGGGCGGTTTCTCAAGCCTTGAAGTAAGTAAGCCAGTATGACCTCGGTCACCAGAAGCTTTGTCCCCCCACTGCAGTTCTCAGCCCTTTTTCTCTTCATACAGTCTCCTGTCTCCCTCTAGACACCTATTGTCTTTAGGATCGCTCCACCTTTAGTTCATCCCAGATCTTCTCCCTGAGGCAGGAAAAGAGTGTCACCTTATTTACTCTAAGCTATAAAGGACTCCTGGGAGGTTGAGTGTTTCCTGTTGTACCAGGTACTAGCCCTTACTTTTGGAACCCGAGACCCTGGGTGGTTGAGTGAGGACTGCCTTCAGGTAGATGGGGAGAGAGGGAGCGCCTGGACGCTCGGGTATAAGGTGAGGGCACCATGGGTACCAGGAGGCTGATCAAGAGCTCTGGAGCAAGTTCTGCCTCTTCCTCGCTCAGAAACTTAATCACTCTCTGGGCCTCAGTTGACTCATCTGTAAAGTGGACCCACTCTCCCGACTGTGAGGATTGCATAAGAATAACGTGCGCCCCGCACCTGTCAACTCCTCGCCTCTCCCCACAACGGTCCCAGGCCAACACTCGCAATGTGTGTGGGGAAGCCGCCCTTAATGTTCAAGAGATTCAGTCCCCTTTTCAAAATCCGGCTCGCAAGCCACACCCTCTTCGGAGGGCCCCTCGTTTGGGAGGTGAGGTCCTCGCCGGCTTACCTCGCATCCCACCCGACCTGGAGAGGCTGGGCTTTCTGGTCTGACAGGGCAGCGTCGGACACGGAGAAGGCGGGGGTCGGGGTGGGGCTGGCAAGGGCCGGGCGGAGTCTGGGAACCTCCGCGCTTTCGGTTTTAAGGGCTCAGCGGAGGGGGCGTACTCGGCCGGCCGATAGAAGGAGTCGCCGTGCGCGCCTCCGCGTCTGAAAGCCGCAGCCCCCCGCGGCCCCGGCCGGGTTGCGTCTGCGTCCCTCTCTCCCCGCTCGGCCCTGTCCCTCCGCTTCGGCTCACACCTGCTCCCCCTCCTCGCACCCCAGACCGCAGAGTGGCGGCGGCGCGGCCGGCGGGCGGTGACCACCCCCCGATCCAGGGCCTCCGCCAGGTCGCGTCCATTAACCTCGTGCCGAGCCCGGAAAGCAAAGGGAAGTTCACGGACTCTGGGACCCCAAGGTACCTGTCTAGGGGCGGTCTGGGGTGTAAAGTGGGGACTGCGTCTTTTCTGCTTATCGCCCGGAGAGGGAAGGTTTGTCGAGGAGTTTTCCGGGGCGTTGCGTAGAGTCATCTCCTGCTCCTCCCGCCGACTCGGCTGCAGGCAGACGCTCGAGCGATTATTTACGGCGTGATCCCAGCTTTACAAACTATAGGAATATTTATAAATGGAGCGAGGGAGCACTGAAAGGAAATATTGGAGATGGGTTTTCCTTGTATTTTCCTGTGCTTTGTAAAGTTTCCCCCCCTCCCCAATCAGTAAACAAAAAGGAATTCCATTTATGAAGTGTAGCTCACCGAGCGGTTGCATGTAGACCTGCCTTGCTTCAGCCTGTTTGGTTAGGAAAATAACGTAATCCGTTGTTTCCTGGGACTTTCTCCAGCTTTCAGATTGAAAGGAGGAATTTCCCAAATTTTCTGGAGCGAGAATTACACCCTGAGCCTCGCAGCGGAAGTCCGCAGCCACAGAGAACCGGACTCTGCAATGTTGGCTGGCTACAGGCCAATCAGGCACGGTGGGAGAAAGAAGACATCGTCTCCGGAAAAAACCGAGCTTTACTAAGGTTTTCCTCCTGTTGATTTTGGTTTTCACGACTCCTTTAGCAAGACCTGTTGCTTAAGTAAGTATTGATTCTGCTGAGCAGTAGCGTTCACGGATGTCTTCAAAGCCACACTACAGGGTGATGACCTGGTGAGGGGGGTCAGGATAGTTGTCTTTTGCTGTGCTTCCAAGTTTCTCTTCCCTTCCTATTAGCTCAGTGCCAGCAAAGTTATTGTAGTTCATTTGTTAACACAAATATTACTGTATGTCAGACATCATTACAGTGTTTTACAGCTTTTTGATGTCAGAGATCATGGTTTAAACCCACTTTGATGATAATCTCCAACTCCATTTAGTTCCATAAAAATCAGATGGTTTGTGACTTTGTAAAGAAAATATTTGTTATATGTTTGAATAGATATTAGATGCACATGGTATAAAATTCCGAAAGTACAGAGTGTGCAGTGACAAGTCTCCGTTCCACCATCAATCCCAGTTTCCCTCTCCAGAGGTAACCACTGATACCACTATATAAGCTCATTGTTACTATGTTTCTTTGATAACTTAGGCCAAACAGATTTGAAAAAGCTGCTTTTGAGCACCTGCACACTAGTGACTTTTTAAATAAAAAATCCAACAATTTTATTATTTTAGTTTTTTTTGTTAGTTTCTGTCTTTTCTGTTTCTACTGACCACTCTGAAATATCAGAGATTCAGGTCACTTTGTAGAGGGAACTTGCAGCTCTGCAGACTAATGAATAGGTTAGTTTCTGAGTTCCTTGAGGTCAGATACCATGGTTTCCTCACCTTTGGAGCTCCCTAACAACCCGCCATAATTACTAGTGACCTGCCAACATCCATACACCCAGGCTTAAGGTTAACTGATAATCGAAGTAACCTGGTGCTTCACAGCCTCTTCCTCTTATGAAGAGCCAGTAACAATGTGTTTGCATCCCCAACACTAGATTCTAGGTTGGTGTCCTGCTAGTTCTGACAGACACCTCCGTGGCCCTCTTCTCTACTGGTTATCTGCTATAGTTTGTGAAGTAACTGGTATTTGGGAGTAATGTTTGTAGTGGGCAAGAGAGAGGGCGCATTTCCGTTGTGTGAATCCTGCCTTTGACACTGTCTTTGTGACCTGGGCTACTTAGATAAACCCTCTGAGACTTTGCTCCCTCATCCGTGAAGCGGTGATTCATGGCGTTATTTTGAAAATTAAGTAAGACAGTACGTATAAAGGGCTAGCCCTGTGCCTGGCACATGAAAGGCATACAGTAAGTAGCAGCCTTTGTTACTGTCAGGCTTTATCGTTTCATACATTCATAAGATAGGTGAGTGCATGTGTCAGGGTACCTTATGGCTCAGTAACACCTTACAAGAAGGGTTAGTTTTTGCTTATATTATGAGTCTCTATGGCTCTGTCTTTGGCCCTTCCCTCTGGGACCCCACGCTAAGCTGCTACTTTTGTGGACCACTGATGTGGCATACGGAAAGAGAAGAGGCAGGTCTATCTACACAGTGGTTTTTAAAACCTGTGCTTGGAAATAAGCTTCATGTTACTTCCATTCACATTTCACTGATATGGTTGTCACTGGAGTGGGAAGTATCATCTTTCTAAAGGGGCAGAACCAGTAGAGATAGGCCTGGTAGTGGGGGGCAGCAAATACTTGACAGTAACACAGGTTACAATTGTGAACCCAGAAGTTCATCAAAACCTGAGAATTGAGTCACCCCAAGACACTTATAGCCACTGATTTATAAGCCAGAGTGCCAAATTTTTCCTTTAATATATCTCCCCTGGGTACTAGGCATAAGAGCCTGTACGGGGCAAAATTTTCTTGATGGTGGATTTTCTCAAAAGACTGAATTAATTCTAAGCTACTAGGTTATATAAAAAACACAAAAACACAAATTTGGGTGTTACCAAAAGACTGTATCCAGAATATACCATGTTTTAAAATCCAGGTCTCCTTTTGGAACTGTTATTGTCCGAAGTCCAAGAATGAATTAGAGTGATGGCAGTGTATCCTAGACAAGGCAGAAATCATGGCAGATTCTTGCTCTTTCTTTTTAGGCTCTTTACTTGTTATCAGCTAATTGTTTTCTTGTCAACCACTAATTGCATCATCTCATGATTTATTATATTTATTCTCTTTTAAGCTGTATGTTTCTTGAATAACGACTTTATTATTGTAATTAAAGTATTTTCAAATCATGGTGATTAGCCAGTTCTACCCACTGTGTGTTAATTCTTGCTGCCTTTCGTTTCACAGTAATTTTTATCACCCTTGCTCCAAGATTCTGAGCATTCCTTTCTCTTTTTCTGCTTATAGCTGGACATTTGTTGCTTGGGTAAGGCAATACGATAAAATAATGTCCAAAAAGAACCTATTATGAAAGTAAATTTAAAACTAAAAATATGTTTCTAAATCAGTAAAAAAGAAATTTTGCTTAGTTATTGGTTAAGTAATTGAATAAATTGATTTTTTGCAACACAACTTTGCAAAACAGAAGATTGTATTTTAAAAGTAAATAGCAGCAAGCATGGAAAGGAAAACATTTGTTTTTTTCTTTTTAACCAGCATAATTTTGATACCAATATCTAATATAGATGGCAAACAAAACCCAGTAAAACTACAAATCAACTTCGCTTAAGGCTATTGCTCCCCAAACCCCACTGTAAATACTGTATAGTATTTGAGGAATGCAGGGAGCACTCAGCATCACTCTATCCACTGGTGTAAGTTACTGCCACACTAGATTAAAGGAATTCTATGCAGCTGTTTAAGATTGAGGTCTATTTATATGTATAGATATGGAAAAAAATCACCCATTTGTGTTACTAATTGAAAAATACAAGGTCTAGAACTAAATACTGTATGTTCCTATTTGTGTAAGAAAATTTTTTCTCTCTGTGTAGAAATGTGTTATGTGTCTTTGAGGGCACACAGAGTTTTGCTTGGGGTGTAAAGAAGACTTCTGTAAGGATAAAAGCAACATTTATAGTGGTTGACTCTAGAAAAATAAAAAAAGGATCAGGGTGGAGGGAGGATACTTAAAAAAAATCCTTTTTAAGTGTTTGAGTTTTTAAATCATGTGCGTGTAATTCTTTTAAAATAAACTGGTTTTAAAACGGCAGTTTTGGGTCAAAATAACCTCATAGATTTTAATAATTAATTCTTCTGTCTGTTTTACTGCTTAAACTACTCCACTGATTATTAAAGGTACATATAGTGAGTTGGAGGTGGAGGGCACCACGGGGCCATGCACTCTAGAGGGATGGGTTAACCGCAGTTAGATTGAGCTGCTTGTGGCTAATGACAGTTTGTCTGTCCAGTCATTAGGAACCATTGACAAAAATAAATAATTCCAGTACAAGTACAGACTATGATATTTAGAACTACCTCATGGAGATTTTTTTTAAAAAATAAAAAGTGTGTAATGTCTAAATTAAAAAATTATAGAATAAAGTAAACTTTTAAAGCATTTACTATTTTTAACCCTTTACCTACTAGAAATCTAAGTCAGGATATAAAGGACAAATGTTGCAGTCATTTGTATATAACTTTTACATGTCTTTAATCAGGATAATACATAATACCTCAAAAGTCACAGAAGCCCATACCTGAGTGTGGTAGTTATTCATCCTGTTCCACCCAAAACAATACAAAATATCATAATACATTAAGTTTTAATTCAGTTAAAAAACTGTAGGTTTTCTTCATGTTTATATCGTTTCTTTATTCCTGATTTTCTGTTTAAAGTACAGCTGTCATGTTTGGTCTGGGACCAAGTCACTCTATTTAAATGAAAAAGGAACGGAAGTTTCTTTATGCTCCCCCCAAATTACTTTATCAATAGTCATTCCCTGTTATCGTCCAGATTATATGTATGGTCTTACTGTCAAACTAGAAATGAAAAATAGAGAGGAAAAAGTAATGCACCAGTTTGTATGGGGTTTGGTATAAGATTTCACATATCTACTCATTTAACTGAAAGTATCCTGCCTATGTATTGTGTTCTTAAAGTCGAAATAAATCAGAAGATTTTCATCAAAATATTAGAATCAAAGATCTCAATGCCTGATGTATGGGAGTGAACTAACGTGCTGACTTGATTGTTGCAGGCGGGTCAGATTCTGGTGTACATCATGTCCAGTTTCGAAGATGCTGACACAGAAGAGACAGTAACTTGTCTCCAGATGACTGTTTACCATCCTGGCCACCAGCAAAGTGGAATATTCCAATCAATAAGGTTTTTTAACCGAGAAAAACTCCCCTCCAGCGAAGTGGTGAAATTTGGCCGAAATTCCAACACCTGTCATTATACCTTTCAGGACAAACAGGTTTCCCGAGTTCAGTTTTCTTTGCAGCTGTTTAAAAAGTTTGATAGCTCAGTTCTCTCTTTTGAAATTAAAAATATGAGTAAGAAGACCAATCTGATTGTGGGCAACAAGGAGCTGGGCTACCTAAATAAAATGGACCTGCCATACAAATGCCTGGTTAGGTTTGGGGAATATCAGTTCCTGATGGAGAAGGAAGATGGAGAGTCATTAGAATTTTTTGAGATTCAATTTTCTTTGTCTACGAAACCACTCTTGCAAGAAAACAACTGGCTACCACAGAAGCCCATACCTGAGTGTGGCAGTTATTCATCCTGTTCCACCCAAAACAATTCTCCTACAGAAATGGGTGAAAATGAATAGTAAACGCCGAGGGTTAAGGGAATCATGAAGGATGAAAAACTCTGTAGACACTTTATAGACATTCCACTTATTAAGAGTTTCTTAGTGTAGTATATTACTGTCATCTATTACTTTGTCAAATTTGAGATCCGGTGTTATCATTTGAAGTCTGTAACGTGTTAGTCATTGATTTAGTCACCTGTTGCATTGCTGGATGTGTGAAGAATTACTGTAAGTGTATATCTGTGAGCATTAATCTACAAATAGTATCCTTTGTGATGAAGGAATAGTGTTCTCACAATACAGTTATGTTACTTTCTTTTTATGCCTGATTTTGGTCCTATGTTTTATATTGTTTCGTTTTGGTTTGGTCATATTATTTCACAGTAGTCATTGGTTTTCAAGGTCAGGGCTACAAACAAGTTATCATGGGTGTTGTAGCCTGTTGGTATTGGTAGTACCAGAGTATTGGAACAGAGCGTAATGATTTTTTAGTGAGTCATTGTGGTTTTAATATGGGAAGACTTATTTGAGCAATGATACCTTGATTTTCTGTTTTTTTTTCTCTATAGACTTATACTGTTTATTCCCAAGAATACCGTTTTCCTTGTCTGTATTCAGTATCTAAAACCAATATTTTAAACATTTTAACGAACCACTGTGTTAAGTTTAGAATTCTTTTTCTTTTTCCTTTTTTTTGGCTGCACCACATGGCTTGTGGGATCTTAGTTCCCCGACCAGGGATTGAACCCCAGCCCCTGGCAGTGGAAGCGCCGACTCCTAACCACTGGACTGCCAGGGAGTCCCAATTTTTCATTTTTCTTACCAAATTTTAAATAGTTTTTTATGTACTAGAGTTTTAAATTCCATGAATTCAAAATTTTAACAGCATTTGTGTACATAATAAAGTCAAAGTTTAATTCTCTAACCATTTTCTTTGAAACTCTTTCTGAAGAAAGGGAGGAACTGTTTTTAGACTGCTCTAAGGGAGGACAGCAGTAGGCCGCAGGCAGAGGCTGTGGCTGGGGATTCAGACACATCCAGCTGGGCTCCTCAATGCATACTGGCTCCGTTATTTGTTCCTCACCCCGCATGGAGGCACATGGCCACCAGTAGCTCCCAAGTTCTATATGTTACCGATCACCCACCAAAGAGAATCTCATCTCCTAATTCCAGTCCAAGAGAAGGGTCAGCTTGGGTCAGGTGCCCACCCATCTACCAATCAACTTGCCTCAGGTCACGTTAACTAATGGCTGCTCCAGTCGGTGACCATGTGGATAAGAAAAGCATTTTCTCAAAAAATGGCCACAGTGGGGTGTGGGTGAGGGCAAACAAAACTGTTGGTGTTTGATACTAGGTACTGCAGCTAAGTTGTGAGACTCGCTGTTCACCTCTTAAGGACTCACTTGTCTCGGGAAACTGATTTTTCTTGGGCTCTTTAAGTAAAGGGGTGTATTAATTGGTGCCAGTGTTACAGTCATAGGCAGTCTCTTTTTGAACCTGCAACTTTATGACAAGGGGGTGCTTTCCAATGGTGAAATCTCATATTCTATGTGATTATATAACCATATTCTAGAAGATTCTGTCTACTATCTACTGCATTGACTGACTTGAAGAAGCATTACTTTTAGGCTCTAACATGAGTGTAGTATTAGTTTTAATATGCCTTGTGGAAAAATTAGCTATAATCTTTACTACCAGGAGATAAATGTTGTTCACATTTCGTGTGTATATATTTGGTAGCTGATTCCATGTTAGCTCATGGCCCTTTTAACATTTTCAGTTCTCTAACACTTGTTTAATTCCTTACAGTAATTGTTATCATCTGTTAAAATAACAGGTAAGGTTACTATTTTACTTTCTGGCTCCAGTTCTGGAGCCTGATTCAAACAATTAGATCTTCCATTTCAGGTGATGATGGAGGATGAGCACTTGGAAAATTGTGATTGGAATTTACTGGGCTTCTAGTTGGTATGAGTTGTACCCAAGTCCAATCACTCATCATTCTACTATCCAACCTACATGAAAATATTTATTTGGCCAGGTATCTCTCTAAGCGATGCATTTAGGGTAGGGACACTGGTGAAAAAAATAGGAAAGCAGTGGCTTTAGCGCTGATGCTGGTTTCAACATTTTGTTGCTGGTGGAAGGCCACTGAGGGACTAGAGATGAGCCAGTTTGGCATTGCTTACTAGCATCTTCATAGAAGAGATCATCGTGAGATGCAGGGGAACACAACTGCTTTCTTAATACTGTTAGTGGAATCATTTCTCAAAAACCCAAATCAAGGTAGTAATATTTTAAAACCGGAAACTTCTGAGGTTAGACAGTCAAAATAAGGTGTGACATGGGAATTCCCTGGCGGTCCCGTGGTTAGGATTCCGCGCTTTCACTGCCGAGGGCGCAGGTTCAATCCCTGGTCTGGGAACTAAGATCCCCACAAGTCGCACAGCGCTCCAATTACTGGAAAAAAACAATAAAAGCAGGCAGAATTCCTGGTTATACCATTTTAAAAGTTCTAGCATCTTAAAACCCTCACACAACTCCATATACCCTCCAGTTACCCCATTTCTCTGCTCTGACCGCAACTTTGCAAATAAATTGTCTACACTGGCCATTCTTTATTCTTCACCCCTTACAAGATACTTCTCAGTTTCCATCCCTTCATTTGAAAAAATGGAACATGCAATATTCATGTTCCCAAGCCCAGCTGATGCACCTGCCCTTTCTCTCAGTGCCCAAGCAGCATTTGATATCATTGACTCCTCTCTTTCTGGCTCTGGTGACACCACATTCTTCGGTTCCTCGAATTCCTCCCGTATCTGCTTCTTTTGGCTTGTTCTCTACCCGCGACTTCTGAAGGGGAACACTTAATTGGGCTTCTCTGCCTGTCTGCTTCCTCAGGGGAATCTCAGCTGGAATAATTACTTACATTACTATTTACCTACTACTGACTCCTAAACTTGTACCTATTCTTCTCTGAGCTGTAGACATATATCCCATCACCTACTTGGCAGACATCTTCATTCAGGTTTTTTTTTATAAATACCTCAAATTTAACTTTCCAAAACAGAGCTCTTAATTTCCTCCAATTTCCCAAACCTGTTCCTCCCACTACATTTATTAAGTCTGAAACCAAGAAGTTATCATCAAGAGTAGCCGTAGCTGCTAGTTTGGCTGTCATACTTCCATAGATTTGGCCAACAGAAAGGCAATGAACTCGAATAGATTTAATCAGTTTATTACTTACACAGCAAAAGCAGGACCAGTAAGGAGTCAGTGTCCCGCATCCCTGGTCGCTAGGGATGTCCAGAGCTAACACTGAACCGGGGGGGGCTGGATGACAGATGCCTTCGGTGGAGGGTAGCTCTGTTATTGAGGAGCCAACTCTAAACTCCAACCAAGCAGGCTTGTTAGCTTACATCTGTACCTGAATGCGGGTGAGGTGGACATCCCTTGCCTTGCTGGAACCAGGGAGTGCGATGAGAAACTGCCTCACGGCAGCCTTCTGCAAGTCAGGGAGGCAGATGATAAACGGCCTTCCGGTGGCTCCTCTAAGACTGTCTGTCTTGCCATGTTCCAGGAAGGATCGTAGGGGTTTCTGTCAAGACTTGGGTCAGACTATGGTTGAGTGTTGGCTATGCAGATATGCAAAGTGAGCAAGGTCGCCAGGGCACCATGCTGAATGCATTACCCTACAGTTAATGGGCAGAGGATCTGAAGATGTTCTTCCAAGGAAGACATACAGATGGCTCACAGGCCATAAAAGGATGCTCAACATTAATCATTAGGCAAATGCAAATCAAAACCACAATGAGGTATCACCTCACATCTGTCAGGATGGCTATTATCGAAAAGACAGCAAATAACAGGTGTTGGCAAGGATGTACAGAAAAGGGAACCCTTGTGCACTGTTGGTAGAAATGTAAATTGGTGCAGCCACTATGGAAAACAGTATGGAGATTCCTCAAAAAATTAGAAATAGAACTACCATATGATTCAGCAGTTCCACTCCTGGATATTTATCTGAAGAAAACAAAAACACTAATTAGAAAAGATATATACACCCCAATACTCATTGCAGCATTACTTACAATAGCAGAGATATGAAAGCACCCAAAGTGCCCATCAATAGATAAGTGGAAATCGAAAAGACAGCAAATAACAGGTGTTGGCAAGGATGTACAGAAAAGGGAACCCTTGTGCACTGTTGGTAGAAATGTAAATTGGTGCAGCCACTATGGAAAACAGTATGGAGATTCCTCAAAAAATTAGAAATAGAACTACCATATGATTCAGCAGTTCCACTCCTGGATATTTATCTGAAGAAAACAAAAACACTAATTAGAAAAGATATATACACCCCAATACTCATTGCAGCATTACTTACAATAGCAGAGATATGAAAGCACCCAAAGTGCCCATCAATAGATAAGTGGATAAAGAAGACATGGTGTGTGTGTGTGTGTGTGTGTGTGTGTGTATGTGTGTGTGTGTGTGTCTGTCTGTGTGTGTGTGTGTGTGACTATTACTCAGCCATAAAAAAAAAAATGAAATCTTGCCATTTGTGACAACACGGGTGGACCTACAGGGTATAATGCTAAATGAAATAAGTTAGAGAAAGACAAATACTGTATGATTTCACTTATATGTGGAATCTAAAAAACAAATGATCAAACATAACAAAAAGGAAACAGTTAAAGACAGAGAACAAGTGGTTCCCAAAGGGGAGGTGGGTAAGGGGAGGCGGGTAAGGGGAGGAAAGAAATAGGTGAGAGAGATTAAGTGGTAAAAACTTCCAGTTGCAAAATAAATGAGTAATGGGTATGAAATGTACAGTGCGGGGAATATAGTCAATAACTATATAATAATATCTTTGTATGGTGACAGATGGTAACTAGATTTATCATGGTGATCATTTTGAAATGTATAGAAATACCAAATCACTATGTTGTGTAACAGGAACTAACATAGTGTTGTAGGTCAATTATACTTCAAAAGCAGACAAACAAACAAATAGAAAAAGAGATCAGATGTGTAGTTACCAGAGGTGGAGGGTAGGGGGAGAGGGAATTTGGAGGAAGGCAGTCAAAAGGTACAAACTTTCAGTTAGAAGATAAATAAGTACTAGGGATGTAATGTACAACATGATAAATATAATACTGCTGTATGTTATATATGAAAGTTAAGAGAGTAAATCCCAAGAGTTCTCATCACAAGAAAAACAAATTTTTTCCTGTTTCTTTAATTTTGTATCTATGAGATGACAGATGTTTACTAAATTTATTGTGATAATCATTTCACGATGTATGTAAGTCAAATCATTATGCTGTATACCTTAAATTTATATAGTGCTCTGTGTCAATTATATCTCAATAAAACTGAAAAATAATCTTGTTGGTCTACCTCTAAAGGTAATCTGTTCTGCATTCCTATAGCAATTATCAATCCAAGCCACACCATGTCCCACTGGGAGTACGATACATATATCCACTTGTGCCCTCCTACAGCATATTCTCTACATAGCAGCTAGAGGAATTTTTCGAAAATGCAAATCTGATCACTGTACACTCTGGCTTACAAAAAGTCAGTGGCTTCCTATTCTACATCAAATAAAATTCACTCTCCCTAACACCCTACCAGATACAGTAGATTCTCCAATATTTGCTGAATAAATGTTATTTCTAGTGTTTTTTATAAACATATAAAGCAAGAAAATTGATATCCTTTTCTTAGCAGTTCAAACACATTTTCAAGTTTAGTTCCATCCTGCTTTACCAATTCATTCCTTTTTGTCTTCATAGCAGATTTAATAAAATAATTACAAGCCAGGAATCAAAACTTTTGCATGTTTATGGAGTAAAACTAGTAATAATCAAATAATTTATTATTTTTAAATGTAAAAATGTGTTTATTCACAATCTTTGAGAAGTTACCATTCCTTCAAAAAATTCTTTATGAACAAAATGCCAAGAAAAATTACAATAGTAGCTTATGCCAAACCAAAAATATACATCTGATGTATACAAACTTTAAAAAGCATAACACAGGCAACGTGAATATAGATTATCTTTAAAATATTTCCAATGACATAGCTACAACTTAAATTATGTTGAGACATAAATAATAGCATTACCTAATATATTTACATATTTAAAGTGTCATATTTATTTCTATGAGATAAAAAAAGGTGACAAAACTATAGATGTCATTGCCCAACAGTTCAAATATTGAAAGGGCCACATGATATTTTTAAAGTATAGCAAGAACTTTAAGTTACTATTTATATCTGGACCTTCCTATATTTTCGAGAACATGCACTGTCATTGTTGCAAGAAAAAGAAAAAAAAACACTAAGGAAAAATTGAAAAACAGTTTGCTTACTAAAGTCATATTCAATCCTCAGCAAAACCAAGACAAGCAATCAGGGAGTGCCTTATATCCTTGGCCTTTTAAATTGATACATAAACTTTAGAGAAAAGAAAAGTTAACCGGATATCGTAAAATTCAGTTATATATATTGATTTACTTAGTTCCATCCCATTACAGCACCGTGTATTACAAGGCAAGGGAAAGCTTAATAAAATCAATGGATTCTTTCATACCAGAAAGGATTTTATTTACTTTGAAATACCCGTATTACCTTTTTCAGGTTTTCCTTTCTTAATAAATCATGCACAGAGAATATGTTCTGTGTAAAATCTTTCAAGACCATTCATTGGAAGTACAGAATTTTAAAAAATGACAGCTAGAAATTTACTATTATCAATTAAAGTCAATATTCATTTATAGTGGCACAGAAAAGGAAGTGAACAACCTAAGTATATATATTTTCTTAAATATCTTTTGATTACTCACTTTAAGTGTCCAAACTCTGAAAGATTATTTTAACATATCATATACTTTGTTCAGATTGAGTCAACATTATTATAGTAGGATATGCAACAAGTGTAGAAAGAAACTGATACTTCGGCCTTTCTTTCGGGTCATCTACTCAAATTAATTGTGCTTACTATCACATAATAAAATTTAAGTAAGTCACAGGAATAAATGATGCTGGAAAAGGGAACACTATTCTGAATCTGAATCTGGCAGTCCCTCCTCATGCTCCCTTCACATCTGCTGAGAATTAACACATAATGCCTTAATATTTTCGCAGTTAGCTACTAAAACAGAGTTAAGAAAGCATTCAAGGTGAAATTAATAAAACTATTTTAAAAGCTGAAAATCTACAAACAGTAAACAGGATTGCTATGAAGAAAAGAGTTAAAGAAATTTAATTAATAACATGACAGAACCATTAAATTGTTTTTGAAAAGCAGAAGGCAGATGATGAAATTGCACTTAATTCTGAAGCAATTCAGATATAACCTATCATTCCTATTCCTTTCTAATAAGCATTTATAACATGTTTCTTACTTCCCCTCTTACAAAAAGGCTCAGCACAACCATTTATACATTCTAGTTGGTTTTAAACATTTGGTCATAAGTGATAAACAAGATCACACAATTTTTCCCTACCGTTTTTGTTGATCCACATCATATTGCTTTAGGCCAGAATCAGACAGTTCTAATACAGGATTTACAAATCCAGAATACTCGGAATTGCCATTATCATCCATTTCGGCACTAACAAAATCATTCTCCCATTCCAGCCCGTTGGAATCATCAGAGGCTGATGTAGGATTACTTCCAGTCTTCTTGCTGCTATACTTAAGTGCTGCCTGGAGAATGTCTTCCTCTGTTTTGGAACGTTCTCTCATTGGAAGCGTTCGATTCATTCCTATTATATGGGCAGGGTTATTAGAAATCTCAGTAAAGATTTAAAGAGCTATAGTAAAAGACTTAAACTATCAGACTTGATTTGTGAATTAACTTAAAAAGCCAGTCATACGGGAAGACTTTCTTAAGGGAAATGTTAGGGTATAATCCTACAGTGAACATTAATACTCAACAAAGGACAGTTTTGATGCAACACTGGTAATCTAGTAAGATGAAATTTCTGAAGAGCCATAAGTAAAGCAGAATGCATGGAGGATTTCAATTGCTATTAGTTTTATATGGCCAAATTAGTGTGTCTGCAAAACTTCTTTCCTACCTAGATGACAATTTCATTTCTCAGAGATAACAGTAACTCTAATGATAATGATAACAATATACACATTTCCAGCACTTACTAGGTTCCAGCTAACGTTGTTTGCACTTGACATATATTAACTGATTTGATCCTCAACAACTCTATCAAGTTACCTACAGTCATTATCCCCCATTCTGCAGTTGAGGAAACTAGGGCAGAAAGAGGAAAGTGATTTGCCCAAGGTCATATAGCAATAGAAGTGGTGGGGCAAGAAACAGATTCCATGCAGTTTGGCTTCAAGTCTGTGCACTTTTGCTAGTCTGATTCTAGTATAACAAAGTAGAGACATTTCTAGGGGAAACTGTTCTACATCTAATTCTGAACAGAAAGAAATTGATCAGTAAAGTGAGTGTCAAAAATCTTTGAAGAAAAAAACATCATTTTGGCAGAAGGAAGAGAGGCAGGACAGAAAAGAAATTTGAATTTGCGAGTGCAGAATCAACACTGCTAATAGAATTAAAATCTAGGAAAAGAGATTATAAGAGAATATCTCTAGACACACCCAATAATTTTGTTTTCTGAGCTTAAAGAATCAGATCCTACAATAATAAAAGAACATTTAAATCTAGGGACTTCCCCGGTGGTCCAGTGGTTAAGACTCCATGCTCTCAATGCAGGGGGATGGGGTTCGATCCCTGGTCAGGGAACTAGATCTCATATGTTGCGACTAAAGATCCCGCATACTGCAACTAAGACCCAGTGCAGCCAAATAAATACATTAAAAAAAAAAAATCTATCTGTCACTCCCCCAAAATCGCACACTCAACCTAGCAAACTAAATAATCCTTACAGACACAATAAAAATATGAGCTGGAGACTCATATAAGTTTATGGATTTGTATTTAATTGAATAATATGTCTAAAGGAAGCTGGATTAGACATCATCAGGTTTCTAGAGGGTTCTGTCCTCTACCTAGTCTAGTTTAATAATTCTGTTATAATAACTTGAATAACAAACTTGAAAGTCATGTTATCTAAAAATTTGATTAGCATACAGCAAGGATGACAAATCAGGAATTAAAACACCTGAAAGGCTTTAGATCAAATTGAACAAGATGTTAAAATAAAAATAAATTTAAAATCTAGATTGGGATCTAAACACACAGTAACAAAAGTATAGGGTTGGGGAAACAGTGTTTAGCTGAGAAGACTTAGTAAATTAATGCAATCTTTGCTAAAGTTATTCAGTTTCTTTAGTGATAAAACAAATGGCTCAACTAAAGGATATCTAAGGTCTATTCCATCTCAAAATTCTATGAAATATTTAATATTAAAAAAAATTAAAGTTCCATATTCTGTAACTGATTCTTCCTTTTGGGATTACCTATTTCTTAAAATGAAAATAAAGACTTGGGCCTTATTCAGTGAAAGAGCTGAATATTTAAAAAAAAATTTAAAAAAAAAGTCCACATTTAGCTATAATTTTGAGTACCTGCTATGTGCCACACTATGTACTGGGTGTTTTATATAAATTTTATTTACTCCTCCTAACATTCATGATTTAATTTGTTCAAATATTTATTGACTGTCTATTATGTGCCAAGCTTTTTTAGACCATCAGTATATAACAGTGAATTATCATTCTTCAAAGTAGGTTTATTATTCCCTTTTTATGATGAACTAACTGCAGTTTAGAGAGATAAAGAAACCTATCTAAAGTACTACAGCTGGGAAGACATACCAGGTAAAATTCAAACTCATGTCTGTGTTATGGCTTTTGTACTACCAACAGAACTAACAAATTGTTTATTTATTATGAACCAAAAGTTAATTAAATTTTGGCTTTAGGTTGCTCACAAGCGGGCAGTAATTCCTACAGAGTAAAATGGGCTGGATTGCAAAAACCTTAAAATGAGAAACAACATTTATTTTCTAAATCTCAAGAAACACTAAGAACTAAGCAACTTTCAGACTTCCCTGTTGGCACAGTGGTTAAGAATCCGCCTGTCAATGCAGGGGACACAGGTTCGAGCCCTGGTCGGGAAGATCCCACATGCCGCAGAGCAACTAAGCCTATGAACCACAACTACTGAGCCTGCGCTCTAGAGCCCGTGTGCCATAACTACTGAAGCCCGCGCACCTAGAGCCCGCACCCTGCAACAAGAGAAGCCGTCGCAAGAAGAAGCCCATGCACCACAACAAAGAGTAGCCCCCGCTCACTGCAACTAGAGAAAAACCCATGCGCAGTGACAAAGACCAATGCAGCCAAAAATAAAAACAATAAAAAAAAAAGAATTAAGAAACTTTCTAAACAATTTACAACAAATGATAATCACTAATAATATGAGTCTAAGAAATTTTTACACTGATTTTTCAAGGCCTTGCATTCATTTCAGTTTAAATAAAGTAAAATACAAAGTAGATTTCTATAAATTAACACAAATTAAATAAAAATATTCAGGTAAAATTGTAAATATAAAATACCTTCTTCATCTTCCCATTCTAGATCTAAAGATGTGCTGTCATCATTTCCACTAGTTGATTTAGTTTTGGTCATTAAATCACAACTGCTTTCTGTATTTGGTGTCAAAACTGTGGCATCTGATGAGAGTCCTAGAATATACACCAGATACAGTTAGATGTGGTGAGCTATACTCTTTTACTACAACCATTTATTTTGCAATAATTACCTCTCTTCAAATCATAACATCATAAAAAACAATTATTCAAATCATTACATTGGTAAGTTTCTCTTAGAAATAGTATAAAGGGCTTTTCCTGCTTTCTTTTAACTTTTGTTTTGCCATATAGCACAGTACACATGCAAATTTAAATGAATTATAAATTTTTCAAATATGATGAACTCTAGGCAGTATTTTTTTTTTTTAGGCAGTATTTTTAATAGTCAATTACAAAAGGGGGCAAAAAAAAAGACAAAAGAAAAATGATAAATGAAAAGCAGCCTATATTTTCAAAAGGAACCACTACTATGCTTCCATATCTGGGGAGCATAGGAGTTTTGACTTTTGAAACTTGGATAAAAGTTTAATCTTAAAAATTAATTTGTAGTAAGTAAAATACACTTTTGTGTACCTACTTCCCTTTTCTGGGAGGAGGAGAGGTGAGATCAGAGTGGAAATGGAAAAAGGAATTCCTGATTCCCTATACATATCTACAGAAATAGCCTGAGGTTTTTCTTTGCTCCAACTCCTTTCATTTATTTATTTTTAAAATTTATATTATTGAAGTATAGTTGATTTACAATGTTGTGTTAATTTCTGCTGTACAGCAAAGTGATTGAGTTAATACATATATTTTCTTTTTCATATTCTTTTCCATTATGGTTTATTATGAGACATCGAATATAGTTCCCAGTAGGCCCTTGTTGTTTATCCATTCTATATATAATAGTTTGCATCTGCTAACCCCAAACTCCCAATCAACCCCTCCCCCTCCCCCCCTCCACCGGCAACCATAAGTCTCTTCTCTGTATCTGTGAGTCTGTTCCTGTTTCTCCAACTCCTTTTTAAAAAGGAAAGATAAAATTGTATAATTAAGGACTAGTTAATTGACTTATTTGGGCAACACAAATCAAAGGGCAGGAAGTTCTCCTAGAAAAACAGAGCCAGGATCTTCAATTATCTGTTTAACGTGGCATAAAGTAACCTTAAAATGAACACAGATATTTTAAAAGACTTACTACTACTTCGAAAAACTTCATACTGTGACTTTATATTTCTCAAACAAGATTCAAAGTCATCTTCTGGTTCTGAACTGTAATAAAAGTGAAATAATTTTTTTTATATATTCATAGTAGATACAACATAATTCATGCTTAAGTTAAATGATGGCATTTTGGTTTGAAAAGGTCTATCCCACACAAATTCATAATTGCTGTACAATTAGAATAACCTAGTCAAAACAGGTCTTACTTTTCCTAATGCTAGCAATAAACTGAAAAATAATAAGATTTTGGTTCGTCCTGAAGTCAAAATCCAAAGCTTAGCCATAAGTCTAACTTGTAATTTACAATAATGAAGCATGAACAATTTTCTTTTTGAGTGAGTAGGAAATACTCCTGGAAAAGTGACATTGAAATGTATCTTCTAAAAAATGATCACACAGGGACTTCCCTGGCGGTTCAGTGATTAAGACTCCTTGCTCCCAATGCAGGGGGCAGAGGTGTGATCCCTGATTGGGGAACTAAGGTCCCGCATGCCCCACGGCACAGCCAAAAAAAGATCACACATAAACTTTATTATAAGAAAAGAGAGGAGCTAAAGAAAACACAAACAACCAAGGCATAAACAATTTCTCCAAAGGCATTCAGTGTGCTATTGCATCATATTCTGTATGAAAGATGTGACCACTCTTAAGAATGCAATAAAGTCAATTTAAAATAAATGATGATCATTTTCCAACATAAAGCAAATGTTCTCAGTATTCTTACAAGTGTCTTCAAGAAGCAATCATTTTTAATGCAACATATACACATGAATATGTATATAAGCATCCAGAGGTGTACTGTGTTCTCTTTGGAAATAATATTTTCTACCACAAAGGGAAGAAGTATATTTCACTATTTACCTTTGATATTCTCCATTGTTTGAAGGATGGTATTGCTGCAAAACTCTCTGTCTTTCTTGCTTTGGAAACATAATGCAACACAAAATCACTCTGTTGTAAAATTATGTTTTTTAACACTATTCATGCAATGCCATAAAGTGTTATTTTCTAGTTTCGGGGAAAAAAAAACTTTAAAAGTTATTCTACTGAAGTTTATTTTTTTCCTTAAATTAATCACTGTTCACTTCTATATCCTCTTATTCATGGGTAGAATTTCTCTCAATTTTTCAGTGTATAATCCTTAAGTGGTCAGAATATTCATACTGTTATTAAAAAATAACTTCAAAAATATATATTGGTGTATCTGACTTCCTTATTACACCTAAGAACTTCTAATAACTGGAAAGATGAGGGGTAAGAAAGTAATAGTTAAAACAGTATATGAAGTTCTATTCTGGGTGAAAGAAGTAGCAATTAAACAAAAGATCTAAAAGACCTGGCTGGCTTGACTCAGAAATAATAAAAACAAAGGATTTAGAAAACCTGTCAGAGTTATGGCTCTGACAGTTATTACTGTATGTCCCTGGCATGTCCTTTATTTTCTGTTTCTTCATCTGTAAATTACAGATGGCTATAATAACTGTCCAAGCAAATTCATAGGGCTACTGTTAAAATCAAATGAATTTGCATGTATCTGTGTATCTTTGTGTCAGCATATGTGTACAGACTGCTATGTGCTCTCATATCAATATTTATTCAAGGAAGAAAAAACTCAGGAACTCAGATTTTGCATATGGAATCATTTTAGTCTTTAAAAGGTGAGCAGCAGAGAATTTATTATAGCAAAAAGAGATGTCTAAATTATAACCAGAAAAATACTTTCCTTTCTTAGTAGAAGGTGAGTTAATTTTTAAACTTTACCATTACTTAGAACTTACTAAAAAATAAAAATAAAAGAGATACTCCCTCACATAATCTAATTAATCTGTTGAAACACCAAAAAAAAGAGAGAGAGAGATGAAGAGCACAGATTCCATAGAAATCACACAGAAACATGATACATGATTTTTTAGTTCATCTAAGTTACAATAATTATTATGTGACATAATCCTTGTACTACACTTCAGTTAACACTGCAGTAGAGTTCACACAGGCAAAAGATGGAGGAAGATACTAAATAGAAAAGTGGCTAAGCAGTGCTTGAATTCTGGCTCTGCCATTTATTAGCTGTAGGATCTTAAGTTACTTAACAACTCTGTCTCTTGGTTTCATCACCTATAAAATGGGGATTAAAAACACTACCTTGGGGCTTCCCTGGTGGCGCAGTGGTTGCGCGTCCGCCTGCCGATGCAGGGGAACCGAGTTCGCGCCCCGGTCTGGGAGGATCCCACATGCCGCGGAGCGGCTGGGCCCGTGAGCCATGGCCGCTGAGCCTGCGCGTCCGGAGCCTGTGCCCCTCAACGGG
>NC_041220.1:116876187-116928107 GCF_002837175.3 Physeter macrocephalus | reverse complement strand
GGCCCGCATACCACAAAAAAAAAAACAAAAAAAAAACAAAAAAAAAAAAAAAAAAAAACACTACCTTTCTCCTAGGATTGTTGTGACGATTAAACAAGGTAAAACATGTAAACTAATCAGAACAGTTACTGACACTTAGCCAGGGCTCCATAAATGTCTATTATTAATAGCTGTCTGGAATTATGACAATGCCATGTTTGAATGCAGCATGGTAAGATATGATAAATCTGTTGTTTTTTTCTGATAATACATCAAAGAGTCCCCAAGACCCAAACTCCCAATCTCCCAAAGACACAAGTATGAAGATGAGAAATACAGAGTATTCCTATGGGGCAAAATCGCTCAGCTTACCCAATTTTAGGAAGTATAAGAAAGTCTAGCAGTTCAAGAAGTTGTTAAAAAAAAAAACCTCACAAAAATAAACTAAAAAATGCTGCAGAAATGATATTTAAAGGTTAGTTTTGCAATGTTTCACCTAAGAGTATATTTATTTTTCCAAAAGAATGCTGAATTTTGGAAAAGTATAAAGTTCATTTTTGGGATAAACAAGAATTAGCCTCTGGTAATTTATAGCTAACAGCATTCAGTATCAAGCATATAATTTGATGTTATTTCTAGCTGTTAAAGACCAACTAATTTGCCTTTAAAATTCCTAAGAGTATAGGAATAAATACATTTGTTGTTAAACAAGAAGCCCTTGATTCTAGGGGGAAAAAGTCCCAACTAAGATTTGTCAAAGAAAATCAGGAGAAAAGCAGCCCTAATATATGTCGGGGTCTTTTCCCCTCACCTCCAAGAGCTTTCGCTGCTTTGCTGCCCTGGCTGCTTCACGCTGTGCAGCGTATAAAGCTTCTTCTTCTAGTCTTAACTTCTCTTCTTGTAAGGCTAACTGTACATGAACAAAACAATAAGGATTAACAAAAATCAGAACCTGTCTAACTGCTCTAAAAATAAAATGTTTCTATTTATAAAATAAAAAATAAATTATTAAAAAAATAACAGCTCTACAAAGCATAATAGAATTAAAATTTCTGTGATTTCTCAATTTCTCTTTTTACAAAATAATTCAAATGATATCAAACACGTTACAGAATTATTTAGAGGGTGAATTATAAAGTAGAGCATCTAGTTTGCATAAATACAAAACTGTTTCTTTCCTTAGAATATGCAGTGATCTTCATTTCTCAACAATCATTCCAATGCCGATCACCCTAATTAGTTTCATGGTTTGGGCCCTCCTTAGTGCATTGTCTTTAAAACTAAGGTCAATCATATCACTGTCTACCAAAGCGAAGTAAGCTTTCACAAAGTTCATGGTGCATTGATACACGTCCTGTATTTTATTACCATCAAGTTATTAAAAAATTACTTCCAAATTTAAGTTCCTGCCATTCATAACAGCATACGAACTGCTTTAATGATAATCTACTGCAAGTCAAATCAAATTTAAAAATCAAATTTCAACACAATATTTTTCTTTAGCCTAATATTAGCATCTATTGTGTAGCTTAAGTTAATGCTGTTGAAATCACTAATTGGTACTAAACAGACTATTTTTAAATGTATAATGGAATATGACTAATTCCATTTAGTTTAGTGAATGCAAAACTATAATTACAGGCCACCTCTGTAAATATATTAAAGTAAATATAACGTTTATGACTGTTAGAAGTGCTTGGTTCACTTACTAAGAATAAATAAATCCAAGACAAAAAAAAAGATTTACAAAAATAAACCACTTATTGTGAAACAGAGTCATTTTTTTTTTTTCGACAAGAAAGTAGGGTTTATTGGTGGGCATGGGTAGGGAGGGGGCAGCGCCAAGGCTCTCATGAGTGCAGGGCCCGCCATTTGTCCAGGGGGCCACAATTAGGGATGTACTTGACCCCACAGCCATCAGGGATGAGCTGCTTTTCTGCCACCATGTTTTCAAATTCATCTGCATTAAACTTAGTAAATCCACATTTCTTGAAGATGTGGATCTTCTGGTGGCCAGGGAACTTGAACTTGGCCCTGTGGAGGGCCTCAATCACATGCTCCTTGTTCTGCAGCTTGGTGTGGATGGACATTATGACCTGGCCAGTGTGGACCCTGGCCACTGTGCCCTGGGGCTCTCCAAAGGCACCACGTATACCTGTCTGGAGCCTAGACTGGGGACAGCATGCCAGTCATTAATGTCCACTGGAAAGTGCTGTCTCCAAGGTCCCTTAGGGCAACCCATACAGGCAACAGGCTGCATACACTACCAAGGAGGCTGCTGTTTGCAGCCACTGCGCACTGGGCCCCCATGGGGAAAAGAGCACAGTCGGCTTAACTGGTTGCAAAAAACAGAGTAATTTTTAAAGTTAGTTTTAAACACAAAGGTGCCTGTATCTTGCCAGAGTCCCTACTTGTGAATTCAGAAATTATTTTCAGAAGAATGTATTCTCTTCACTTATTGGCAGCATATGATTTCTGATAAATTGAACCAAACTAAATCAAATTATTATAGGCTGGAATAATTTTTTAACTTTTAAATCATTTTCACCTCAATATATCTAAATTTAGGTCCAATGACTGTTCACATGCAATATATTATTTAATGACACCTTTCCCATATAAACAGAGACTTTATGATAATATATACTTAAGCAACATAAGACTATTTACCTCTTTTTGGATTTTCATATCAAGATCTTTCTGTTTTTCAACAATAGAATCATAATGCTTCTCTCTTAGGTCAACAATTTCTTCCTCAGTAAGAGGCCTACAGAGAAAAATAAGGCAGAAAAGGAAAGAAAAGGAAAAAAAAAGTGCTGATGAGTCCAAGTTAAATAAAATACTCATAAAATCAGTGAAATTCTGAAATTTTACTGTCAAAAATGTAATAAAGCAATTTGATGCTATGATTTCAATTGTTAGAGTAAAAAATCATACATTCTAATACTTGTTATAATTTGGTATATAAATTGAATAAGATGATATACTACCGGAGTACCTTTTTTAGCCCTATAATCAACTTTTTTTTTTTTTTTTTTTTTTTTTTTGCGGTACGCAGGCCTCTCACCGTTGTGGCCTCTCCCGTCGCGGAGCACAGGCTCCGGACTTCACGCTGTGCAGCGTATAAAGCTTCTTCTTCTAGTCTTAACTTCTCTTCTTGTAAGGCTAACTGTACATGAACAAAACAATAAGGATTAACAAAAATCAGAACCTGTCTAACTGCTCTAAAAATAAAATGTTTCTATTTATAAAATAAAAAATAAATTATTAAAAAAATAACAGCTCTACAAAGCATAATAGAATTAAAATTTCTGTGATTTCTCAATTTCTCTTTTTACAAAATAATTCAAATGATATCAAACACGTTACAGAATTATTTAGAGGGTGAATTATAAAGTAGAGCATCTAGTTTGCATAAATACAAAACTGTTTCTTTCCTTAGAATATGCAGTGATCTTCATTTCTCAACAATCATTCCAATGCCGATCACCCTAATTAGTTTCATGGTTTGGGCCCTCCTTAGTGCATTGTCTTTAAAACTAAGGTCAATCATATCACTGTCTACCAAAGCGAAGTAAGCTTTCACAAAGTTCATGGTGCATTGATACACGTCCTGTATTTTATTACCATCAAGTTATTAAAAAATTACTTCCAAATTTAAGTTCCTGCCATTCATAACAGCATACGAACTGCTTTAATGATAATCTACTGCAAGTCAAATCAAATTTAAAAATCAAATTTCAACACAATATTTTTCTTTAGCCTAATATTAGCATCTATTGTGTAGCTTAAGTTAATGCTGTTGAAATCACTAATTGGTACTAAACAGACTATTTTTAAATGTATAATGGAATATGACTAATTCCATTTAGTTTAGTGAATGCAAAACTATAATTACAGGCCACCTCTGTAAATATATTAAAGTAAATATAACGTTTATGACTGTTAGAAGTGCTTGGTTCACTTACTAAGAATAAATAAATCCAAGACAAAAAAAAAGATTTACAAAAATAAACCACTTATTGTGAAACAGAGTCATTTTTTTTTTTTCGACAAGAAAGTAGGGTTTATTGGTGGGCATGGGTAGGGAGGGGGCAGCGCCAAGGCTCTCATGAGTGCAGGGCCCGCCATTTGTCCAGGGGGCCACAATTAGGGATGTACTTGACCCCACAGCCATCAGGGATGAGCTGCTTTTCTGCCACCATGTTTTCAAATTCATCTGCATTAAACTTAGTAAATCCACATTTCTTGAAGATGTGGATCTTCTGGTGGCCAGGGAACTTGAACTTGGCCCTGTGGAGGGCCTCAATCACATGCTCCTTGTTCTGCAGCTTGGTGTGGATGGACATTATGACCTGGCCAGTGTGGACCCTGGCCACTGTGCCCTGGGGCTCTCCAAAGGCACCACGTATACCTGTCTGGAGCCTAGACTGGGGACAGCATGCCAGTCATTAATGTCCACTGGAAAGTGCTGTCTCCAAGGTCCCTTAGGGCAACCCATACAGGCAACAGGCTGCATACACTACCAAGGAGGCTGCTGTTTGCAGCCACTGCGCACTGGGCCCCCATGGGGAAAAGAGCACAGTCGGCTTAACTGGTTGCAAAAAACAGAGTAATTTTTAAAGTTAGTTTTAAACACAAAGGTGCCTGTATCTTGCCAGAGTCCCTACTTGTGAATTCAGAAATTATTTTCAGAAGAATGTATTCTCTTCACTTATTGGCAGCATATGATTTCTGATAAATTGAACCAAACTAAATCAAATTATTATAGGCTGGAATAATTTTTTAACTTTTAAATCATTTTCACCTCAATATATCTAAATTTAGGTCCAATGACTGTTCACATGCAATATATTATTTAATGACACCTTTCCCATATAAACAGAGACTTTATGATAATATATACTTAAGCAACATAAGACTATTTACCTCTTTTTGGATTTTCATATCAAGATCTTTCTGTTTTTCAACAATAGAATCATAATGCTTCTCTCTTAGGTCAACAATTTCTTCCTCAGTAAGAGGCCTACAGAGAAAAATAAGGCAGAAAAGGAAAGAAAAGGAAAAAAAAAGTGCTGATGAGTCCAAGTTAAATAAAATACTCATAAAATCAGTGAAATTCTGAAATTTTACTGTCAAAAATGTAATAAAGCAATTTGATGCTATGATTTCAATTGTTAGAGTAAAAAATCATACATTCTAATACTTGTTATAATTTGGTATATAAATTGAATAAGATGATATACTATCAGAGTACCTTTTTTAGCCCTATAATCAACTTTTTTTTTTTTTTTTTTTTTTTTTTTGCGGTACGCAGGCCTCTCACCGTTGTGGCCTCTCCCGTCGCGGAGCACAGGCTCCGGACGCGCAGGCGCAGCGGCCGTGGCTCACGGGCCCAGCCGCTCGGCGGCATGTGGGATCTTCCCGGACCGGGGCACGAACCTGTGTCCACTGCATTGGCAGGCGGACTCCCAATCACTGCGCCACCAGGGAAGCCCCCCATATAATCAACTTTAAAGAAATGTGGACTCCCTTTACTTTGGCTCTTCAGCCATCTGACTATATCCCAAAATGTTCATCATAAAATATAAACTTCAGTATACTATACTCTGATCTCAGCCCTCATATCATTTTGGAACTCTTAACTCTCATACCCACTGCCCTCTATTTATCCTGTTCAGTCCCTCTAACCACCCCAGGCCCTTGATCCTCCCTTTTCTCTCAGTTTATCGATCCTGATCATCTCCTGCCTTTACTTCACTTACAACCAGTGTGGACTCTGTGGCAAATCTGAAGTACTTTCTGACCCACATACTCGCCTTCCTGCACACCTGCCATTATGCCTTATTCACCCAGATTACTCATTCTCTGACCCTGGATCATTTCCATGATTAGCTCTTTCTGCTGAGAGCTGTGAGAGAAAATCCAACATCTGTTTGGCCCTCTGCCCCTAGCAATAACCCTTTACTTATACATGGCCAACTCCCTCTCACATCCTATGCTAACTACTTCAAAATCTTCACAAACACACTCCTTAAGTTCTTCATTCAAACTCTTTCCTCTTAGAAGTCAATTTCACCCCACTCTGAGACATGACGAGCATGTCTCCAACCATCAAATCCCTCAACTTCTTGCCAGTCTTCCTCTTACCTAAGTCTATCCTCCCTACTCTTCCCTCCTTCCTCTAAAGAGGTGGTATTCCTTAATTTGTTCAAGGTCACCTGTCACACTTATACTTGATTCATTCATCACTGATGCTACCCCACACCACCTTCACTCCAGAGAATTCTGTGGGACATTGCTCCATCAATTAGTACCTCTTTTCTTTAGTCTACTCTTCTTGTCTGTTTTCACCTCTTCCTTGTGAAGATTGGAGGAAAGGAAGGAAAGAAAGGAAGAAGGAAAAACTTTCATTTAACCTATACCTATCTCTAACTACTGCTCCCTCTCTCCTTCCCATTTCAGCCAAAATGTCTGAAACTAAAAGTTTACTGATAGCACATCTAGCACTTACTATGTGTCAGGTTCTTTTCTATGTGCTTTACATATATTGACTAATTTTAATTCTCAAAACAACCCTGTAAGGTAGATACAGAGATCATACATATGAGGGAAATGAGATGAAGACAGATTATGTCCAAGTAAGTCATATAGTATGTGGCAAAGCTAGAATTTGAACCCAAACAGTCTAGCTCCTTGCTCCTAACAACTGTGTTTCTCTTCTCTTCTATGTCCTTACTTCCCATTCTCTCATCAACTCACGACAGTCTGCCTCTGCTTTCATCGCTCTACTAACTCTAACAAAGGTAATCAATGGCTTCTATGTTGCCAAATATGAGACAGTTTAAGTCCTTATAATATTTCTTCAGTTTCATGTGGCAATGCTGACCATTCCCTCCATTCCATCTGTCAGCCTGTCTCTACCTCCTCCCTTGGCTTTCTATGTTCTCCTGGTTCTTTTTGCCCACTGCTTCTTGGCTATCTTCTGAATCCTCTTCTAGTGTCTGCCTATTCAGTCTTCAGACCAACTGCTCTCTCTCCATGCTCCAATCACCCCACTTCCTCCCCCTTCCCCAACTTCAGGTCTTGATAATTATCATGGTTATAACCAGCCATGTATAAGGTAATGTCTCCTACTTTTGTTCCTTTAGCCCTAACTTCTGCCTAGGGCTTTTTGTTTGTTTGTTTTTTGAGGTATTACTTATATAAAGTAAAAAACATGATTAGTAAAACAAGCTTTAGAATGTCATAAGGAAGCAAAAGGGGAATAAAGTTTTACAAATTCAAAGAAATGTACTTATCAATATTAATATATTAAATAGTTTTTTAAAGCTAAAATACACATAACAACTTAGGTTCAGGAGGAAAGCACTTAGGCACTTATGTAGATTAAATTCTTTAATGTTCAAAACAACCTTTTGAGATATGTTATTATTTGCCTCAATCTTATAGAAAGAGAAAACCAAGGTCCTGAAATGTAAACTGTTCAAGCCTCAAAGCAAGCAAATGACAGAGCCTGGATTTTTAAAGAGCTTCTTATAGTTCACATAGAAGTCATTTGTTTTATTTAAAAAAAAAAAAAAAAAAAAAAAAAAGCCTTACCTATGATTGCTTCCTGGGCTTTCCCCCTGTGCAAGAATTAATTAAACAATTATACAAATTTCACTAGCTGAATTCTATTTAAGGCAAGCCAATAAAATTTTTATTTAATCAAAATATTTTCTGCTTATCTATTTTACCTTGGTAATAAATTTCATTATTAAGTGTTTTAAACAAAAAGCTTTAACATTTTACTATTTCTCAAAGGCAAAATTTAGTTTAATATGTATCTTAATTATATAGCAACCAATTGTTGGACATTTCCTAATTTTTTATAACAAATATTTACTCTACACCAAACGACCTTCTGGGTTCAAGATGGTACTAGACAACGTATTCTCTATGTTCTCATCATTTACAATTGATCTTCATTATTTGCAGATTCTGGATTTGAAAATTCACCAATGAGTTAAAATTTATTTGCAACATCAAAACCAATGCTCCCCTCACTCTTATGGTCATTCATGGGCATGCAGAGAGCAGCAAAATATCTGGTTGCCTGACATACACATTCCCAGTTGAAGTAGAAGGTGATGCTCTGCCTTCCTGTTTCAGCACTCTTACTGTGCCCTCTTTGCAGCCTATGCAGTGTCACTTTTTGCATTTTTGTTCCTGGTTTTGCTGTTTAAAATGATCCCCATGTGTAGTGCTGAAGTGCTGCCTATTGTTCCTAATCATAAGAAGGTGTGACATGCCTACATGTGCCTACACGTACATGTGTTAGATAAGCTTGATTCAGGCATGAATTATTAGTGCTGTTGGTAGTGAGTTCAAAGTTGATGAATCAATAATATACATTAAAATAAGGTGTCAAACGGAAACATAAAACAAGGTTATATATTGATCAGTTGATGAAAATGTTGTGATCAGAAGCCTGTAGGAAGCTAATTCTGTATTTCCCCTAGGAGTAATGTTCCAGTATCCACTAATTCAGTATTCACGGCAACTTCATAGAATGTAACTAACACAGATAATGAGACTGTTTTTGTTCTCTTTCATGGGATTCTGAAATTACCTATAGTTTTTTCCTCCAAAGCAAACTGTAACTACTTTCAAGGCTGATTCGGATTTATGCATTTCTTACACATCTGTGCTATTCACATCTCACAATTAAAATATATGACTAAGTAACAGCAGAAATAAACTTTCAAATGGTCCAAATTAACTTAGGAAAAAGCACTACAAAGCAGGATGTGACATTCAACTAAACCAAACACTATGACATGAGAGAGGAAAAGACTGGTTAGCAAAACAAACAAACAAACAAATAAACTCAAACCAAACAAAACACACCTTAGGAAGACACTTGGAATCACACATTCTTTTAAAAAGCTGTATGATGGGGGGATGAACTATATTGAAGGTTAACAGAAATCTTACACTTAGTAACTTGTCAGAAACTTTAAAAATATCATGTTAAGTGTTTGTTTAAAAAAATACACAAAATTAATGTTACTTCTGAAAAGGGAAAGAAACGAGATACTATGAAACACAAAAATATCTGGGAGAAATTTTACTGGGAAACAAAAGGCTAAGACAGGTCCTCAAATATATTCTACCAGATAATAATAAATATGTATTACTATTTTAAAAATGGATTTATACCCAAATTAACTTGGGAAATGCTAAATTGGACAAGTTTAAATAATTTTCTTTAACAGTTCTTTAACAATTTCTCTAATAGTTCTTCCCAGAACCTTTAATATGCCAATTTACACTCTGAGACTAGTATTCTGTACACACTCTGGGAAATGCTGGGCTAAAGAATAATTTAAGTTTGGTTTAATACATTTTCCTCTTTCCTTAGAAAACAAAAATGATGAAGAAAAAAAAAACTTGCAATGCTCTTCTAGTCAAATTCACTTTAGAGATGTGGAAAGTAGGCCCAAGGCAGGTTAAAAAATTTACACAAACTCATATAATTAGTTTAGCAAAGTTGGATATTAACACACAAACTAAAACTCTTGTAACTATACCAGTGCAGAAGAAATATATACCATATTTCACTAATTCTAAAATGTACTTTTTTTTTTTCCATTTTAACATTTCTGTACTTGGAATGCATCTTAAAATTGATTTTTAGATGAGGTGAAATACAAAAATCAACAAAAAGAATAACTTATAAAAAAGATAATGGCTAAAGTCAGAAAGTGATTGCAGAACAAACGTATAAATTCTACCCTCAGAAATCTATAAAAACTATGGTCAAACAATGGGTCTACTCTGGATTGTTGAGGAATTTTACCTTAGGTAAGATGGCAAGATGTTAGAAATATCTTTTTTTAAAGTTTTTCAAGTTCTACAGAATACTTTAAAAACCTGTTTTATATATATGTATACATACACACACACACATATAATATATAACTGATGTATGAAAAAATATATAATATATATGTAGTATATATAGTATTACATATGTTAAATAATAGAAAATTCTGAATAATCTGCTAATATAAATTAGTAAAAGAAGGAAACGATAAGGGACTAAAAAGTAAAAATAACAACTAAGAAGTAAAAATTCTAAAATAAAATATAATAAAAATTAAAAAAACTGTCAGAACTTATGAGATGACTAATGAGAACAAATATGGATTTTATACTGCTGTGAAAATACTTACTTCATCACTTTCTACTAGATTCTCAAACTGAAACAACAAGAAAGTGAGTGTTAGGATGAACATTTGTCTAAGGTACATATCTCACAAAAAACTATATGGTGGAGTTGCTCAAAATCAACTTGCTGTTTTGATTCTGCCACACCTCTACTAGGGCAGACCAATGATCTGTCTCTAGAATCACTGGCACTATAAGCCACTATAATTGATAGAAGTGCACCCTCTCGCTCAGTTGTGTAGGGCAGAAAAAAGACAAAAACAAACAAAAAAACCCACCACTTCTTAAGTAGAAATAACAATTCTACTAGAAGAATGGGATCTTAATCTTTTGCAAACTTGTTCTCCCTATTCATGCTTCCTCCACCACTCCAATTCTCCCCCTATTCACTAGTTATCAATAATATTGAAATATAAAGAGTCCATACTAAATTTAGGTACAGAGCCTTCCCCTCACTTAAAAAAAAGTGTCTCTCCTGCCCTTCCGAAGGTAGTTTTATTCAATCAGATTTACAACTCTACTTACCTCTATAGTTAAGTGCTCACCTCTTGAGCATGTTCTAAAATACTTGGATCTGGGAAGAAAAACAGGAAAACAACTTTAAAAATTACAATCAATCCTAAAACTGAGTTAATAAAGTGGCATAAAAACATTTCATCAAAAGCAACTTTAAATTCTCCAATGTATAGTATCTTATATTTACAAAAAGGAACCATTAAACTTACATAAGAATATAAACACTCCAGATTTTTAAACTTAGTTGTGGGTTTAAAAGTGTTTAGTCAACCAATATTTTTCTATTGGTCCTAATATTTACTACACCTGTAATAATAAGTTAATTTACTATATTTACTACACAAAACAGAATACAATTAAATTTAAAATTTTATCTCATTATTTTTACTGTATCAAGAAAAATATCTTGTTAAAGTACTGCTGTGTTAGATAATGTACGAGAGCATGTTCCCAATTTTGTTAAACATTTGCAAAACAACAAAAATCTAAAAAAGATATACGCCAATATGCTAAGAGTAGTTATCTCTAGATGGTGGGATCATATATGTTTATATAAAGCTTAGGTGCTTTTTATTCTCATCCCATGCCTGCACAAATAAAAGAAAGAAAATGAAAAACAATATACATCACATATACATCAACCAAATAATCCATTACATTAATTTTCCAACTAGGGTGAAATATGGACTCTAATTTTAATTTCTCCTCACAATGTATAGATATATCAAATCACCACGATGTATACTTTAAATGTCTTACTGTTCTGTCAGTTATACCTCAATAAAGCTGAAATTTAAAAATTCTAGTTATTATCTTCTGCTCTTACTAGTGAAACTTACATGTAGTCAAATAAGCATCTCCTTTGTTATATCTGCTCCAAAGATATCACCACATTCTATTAACTATATGTCCTCTAACTATTATAGTACGAAAGCTGGTACAGGACAGAGCCCCTCAAGCTCCTTTACTACTGGAAGTACCAGGAAATTTTAAGACTTTCACTTATAATGTGGATTCTGTTATTGCTGCCTAAATTGATGGCACAGAAGACCCCCCCATCCTCCCATGGGGATCCAAAATCACACTGTGGGTTCCTAATGTGTCAGGACTCTTGAACAAAAAGCACCCCTTTGAGAGATGGGGAGAATCCTGGGGTTAGGACAGGTAGGAATGCTTTGTATTATGTGTGTATGTGTGCAGAGGTGGCGGACGGGCTTAGTAAAAGAGAATGGTATATTATCATGACTAAGTTTTTATTACCATAAAGAATAAAAAAAGCAATATTTCCTGTACAATCTTTATTTGCTAACAGATGCAAAGCAGTTTTATTGCCCATTAAGAGATCATTGGTAAAAATGGAACATTTGGTATTGTCATCTCATAGATCTAATAATTCATGCAACATATCCAATATAAATAAAATACCCCAATTCTCTAGGCATCTAGTGCTCTCATTCTTTTATTTTTCCCTATTTCTCAAATAAAAACAGAAATGAGTTGAGCCTTCCAGTAGCACTGTGTTCTGGCATTAGGATTCATGCATAAAGTGCTATACGCTCTCCCTCAGCAACCATCACTCTCTTCCCTGAATGAAGAGTTTGTCTCTGATTAATCTATCTCCTCTTCCAGGCTTACTGAGTGATATAACCGAATAGTAAAATAAAGTTTATTATAAATAATAAATATATTATTATAAATAATAAAGTAATACCAAGTATCCCAGTATAAGCCATCAGTGTGACTTCACTGCTGAAGCAAAGCCTGAAGCTAAAACTGTCTCAATGCAAACCAAGGGAAGTAACTGATGCACTACACTTACATTAGATGACAGAGTACTGTGTTCTGTCCCAATTTTACACAGATATATAGCTAACTTCAGTAGAAGCCCAAGGTGTTGGCTGTTGTAAATGTCTATCTTTTCTGTCCCCTCTCTCCACATCTAACTATGGTGAGGACAATCATGCTCATGCATGACTCTGACTCCCTGATTATCTGACCAACCTAGATCACAGCCATCCCCCAGACTTCATTTGATTGGTTCAGGGTTATACAGAAACTGTGCAGACAGAGATATACCCTCCTGAGAGCTCTAGGGAGCTGCTAGGGGTTACACTTCTGACAATCTGCAGAGGAATGAAATCAATTGAAAGAGTGTTCTGACAGTGTTGAAGTCATTCCTAAGGACCAGTTGCATCCCTGCCCTGACCATAGTTTCCTTAGTACTTGACAAACCTAGTATCCTTATAAGAAATTCTACCTTTTGCCTACGATAGTTTGATTTGGGTTTCTGTCCCCATAACCAAAGTCCTGTCTAATAAGTAAACAAGAGTCTAAGAGATAGAATGGCAAAAGAGCAAATTTTAAAAATAGCAAAAAAAAATTTAATGGAAGGAAAACAAAAAAGCAAAATAAGTTTGGAAGAAAATTCAAGCTTTCCTTTTAGGACAGATTAGATTGAGACCTTATCACTCACAAAGGGCACATACTGACTCCTACTACCATAAATGCTAAGATTATATTGATAGATTAAAGTAATACGCAATTTGGCAAACTCAGGGGTAACATTTTTATTAGAAGAGCTTTATCCTGGAATTTATCTGAAAAGAAGATGAGAAACTTTGTGATACATATTTTAAAAGTAATTAGAAAGCCAGTTTTTGAAAGTATCCTTTCAGATTTCAGAGTGCTCTCCATTACTTAAGCAGTAAATGAAAGAAACTGAAACTAAAATCTGTATTATTGGATTCTTAAAAGCCTAACACATTTCGAATGTGACTTTTTCAGTATTTCCCATTATAAACTGTCCTGACAGGAATAAAGATGCAGACGTAGAGAATGGACTTGAGGACACGGGGAAGGGGAAGAGGAAGCTGGGAAGAAGTGAGAGAGTGGCATGGACTTACATATACTACCAAATGTAAAATAGATAGCTAGTGGCAAGCAGCCGCATAGTACAGGGAGATCAGCTCAGTGCTTTGTGACGACATAGAGGGGTGGGATAGGGAGGGTGGGAGGGAGACACAGGGAGGATATATGGGGATATATGTATATGTATAGCTGATTCACTTTGTTATAAAGCAGAAACTAACACACCATTGTAAAAAAAAAAAAAAACTGTCCTGATATTTTGTGTTTTCTTTTTACAAAATTTTTTAACATCTTTATTGGAGTATAATTGCTTTACAATGTCCCACCAATGTGGTGATATCTTTGGAGCAGAGGGTGGGAGGGACATGTAAATTGCTTTACATGTCCCTCCCACCCTCCCTATCCCACCTCTCTAGGTGGTCACAAAGCACCGAGTTAATCTCCCTGAGCTATGCGGCTGCTTCCCACTAGCTATCTATTTTACGTTTGGTAGTGTATATATGTCCATGCCACTCTCTCACTTCGTCCCAGCTTACCCTCCCCCCTCCCCGTGTCCTCAAGTCCATTCTCTATGTCTGCATCTTTATTCCTGTCCTGCCCCTAGGTTCTTCAGAACCTTTTTTTTTAGATTCCATATATAGGTGTTCGCATATGGTATTTGTTTTTCTCTTTCTGATTTAATTCACTCTATATGACAGACTCTAGGTCCATCCACCTCACTACAAATAACTCAATTTCATTTCTTTTTATGGCTGAGTAATATTCCATTGTATATATGTGCCACATCTTCTTTATCCATTTATCTGTCGATGGACACTTAGGTTGCTCCCATGTCCTGGCTATTGTAAATAGTGCTTGGCATATTCTAAGAAAATGGGGGCCTGAATGGCTAGAGTGGAGAAAGGGAGATAAAGTCTGAGAAGTAGCCAGGGTCAGACCACAGGCCTTTGCAGGCCATGGGAAGGGTTTTGGATGTTATTCTCAATTAGATGAGAATTCATAAAAGAGAATTTTTTTTTTTGTCTTTGGCATTTACTTTTCCCCCAATTATCTTTTTATACATGATTTGTTCAAATCAGATTTTAAACAAGATGCACACACTGCATTTGCTTGTTAGGCCTCTTAAGCCTCTTTAATAGCCCTCCTTCCTGCACCATCACCTTTTTTCATGTCATTTGCCCCATAGAATTTCTCACCTCCTAGATCTGGCTGATATTTTTCCTCTTGGTATTTTTAAAGTTTTTCCTCTACCCTCTGTATTTCCTATGTACTGGTAATTTTATTTAAAACCTTGATTACATTGAGTGCACTTTTTTAAGGCAAGAACCCTTCATATGTGGTACTTGCTACTGAATCAAATCATGAGGAACTTTATTTTTGTCTGCTTCACTTTTACTGACTCTAAGAATGACCTGTTAGGTTCAGGTATTATCAGTCTAATCCATCCCTTACAAAGCTTCACATCATCCTTTTACCAAATGGTTTTAGCATCCATTGATAAAATCATTTCAGCTCTGTTATTTCATTAGAAGGTACAAAAATCATGATTTTTTATTACTATCATTCCTTAAGAATTTATTAGTGGTATAAAAACTTCAGTGGAGGGCTTCCCTGGTGGCGCAGTGGTTGCGCGTCCGCCTGCCGATGCAGGGGAACCGGGTTCGCGCCCCGGTCTGGGAGGATCCCACGTGCTGCGGAGCGGCTGGGCCCGTGAGCCGTGGCCGCTGGGCCTGCACGACCGGAGCCTGTGCTCCGCAACGGGAGAGGCCACGGCAGAGGGAGGCCCGCGTACCACAAAAAAAAAAAAAAAAAAAAAAAAACTTCAGTGGAAAATCCAGAATAGATGACCTGCCGTAAGTTTTAAGGGGCCCAATTAGGAAGCTATCATAATAGTACAGCAGAGAAATGATGGTAGCTTGGATCACCAAATTGAAGTAATGAGAAGTAGTTCTGAAGAAAAGGCTGATAGAATTTCCTAATATATTAGCTGTAAGAGTATATATTAAAAGGAAGAATCAATGATGCTCCTAAGTTTTTGGCCTGAACAACTAGAATGGAGTTGCCATTTACTGAGATAAAGAAGTCTTGGAAAGGAGTAGGTTTGTGTTTTTAGATGTCTTGAGTTTGATATCCACACAGTTAAGAGTCTAGATGAGAGTCCTCTATTCAAATTCCAAGCCTAGAACATTAACATCAGTCCAAACACCCCTTGAGAGTACTTTACCTAACCCTGGGGCTACTTCTCAATCTCAGATCAGTAAGAACACTATACTTTTATTTCTTGCTTCAAACCTAGGAAATTAATCTTGTTTTCTTTTCCTATCCTAAGGAATGTTGGCTGTAGACAAAGATGCAATGTCAGCAATCTTTCCCCTCCTATACATATGCTTCATGTTATCACCAATACATATACATGTCTATTGTTTTTAAGGATTTTACTTTTAATCACTATGGAAAAATAGAAGTATAGCCTATTCCTGGGAGAGACAGGAAGAATGAGCTATCTCTGAACAAGTTAGAAATATAGGAACCAAAAATTAAAACTACAAAAGCAATACAGAATGGATCAGTTACCTTGACAAGCTGGCTCACCTTTACGAAACAGAATGGCTCCTGGGTTTTAAGACTTAAAGGAGAGATAATAAGATGACATCTAAACGAAGAACATGATAAGTAGAGAAAATGGAAGACCAGAACAAAGAGAAGCAAATGTTAGCAGAGTTCATCCAAAGTCTACCTGTACTAGGGTCCCTGGTTCAAGGAACTGAGCTGTCTGGCCCCGGTGGTAGGTAATGCTCCAAGGTAATGAGTTATTTGAATTGTATAATTAACTTTTTCTGAATCTATTCTCACTAAGCACCTCCATCTCATTAGTCTTTACTCATAATGAAAGAATGTCCTTATCTCAAGATACAAGTACTATATAGTTCCTGGACAGTTATATTTTTCATTTTTAATTCCTAAATTTGCTTTTGGTTTTTTATATTTGACTCAATAAGGCTGAGAGCAAGAGCTAGAGACAAGGTGAAATCACCACTGTGGCTGTTCAAACAAAATTACTATATATCAATGAGACAACAAAATGAGCCACAGGAAAAAATCACAGGGTTTAATCAGGTCTCCCAAGTACTGTGCAGTTATATTTCATTATAGTACAATACATAGGTCCTGGTTGAGAATATTTTCTTCAACAATGAAGTTTTAGTTGTGTATAAGGAGGCACTGTTTAAAAAAAGAGCAAAGGAAAATGAGATAAAAAGAAATAGGACCATAGTCTAAAACCAGAAATTTGGTACTAACCAATTAAAGAACATTTCCAACAACATTCAGTGAAAGTTAAATCTTAGAAGGAAAGATAAAAAACAAACTGAGTAAAAGCAATGTTTACTGCAAAGGCCTGACTCTTGATTACTGTTATTTCATTTAGAGAAATAACATTTTGCTTCCTTCAATTTGAAAAACAATTAGTACTTTATATTGACTTGAAGTTTCTGACTATATATGACACTACAAAACTAAAGTGTAACAAACAGGCTATTTCTATAATGGACAGCAAAGAGAGACATATTTACTGAATACTTACAATGGGCAGGTTTGGTTAGGTATGTATGAACTTAGTTTTTATATGTATTTTACATACATTCCTTCCCACAATAATCCTCAGACTGTAATCTTATTGAGTGGATCTTCACTGTCTAATATGACAGCCACACATGCGGCTATCAAGCACTCTGACATACGGCTAGTCCGAATTGAGAAGGTTATTTGAAATACACACTGGAATTTGGAGACTTAGTACAAAAAAAAAAGAATATAAAATATCTAACTCCAATAACTAAGCTCTTTACAACATATATCCATGATCAAAAACATATCTTTTGTGTTTCCTTAACCCTCCTCCAAGTTTAACTGATCATAGTTCTGCAGTTAAAAACACTGAAGTTCATGTTCAAATACTACTTGTGCAACTTGGAAACTAAAAAGTATGCTGATTTTACATGTAATGCTGCTCACAATAGGTGCTTTTAGTACACTCTTAGAAGAAAAAATAAGTTTGTATTATTCATAAAAAGTTTTTCACTAAATATTGGGGGTAGATAAATCTGGTTACTTTTAAAAGAAAATCTGGTCTAATATCTTCATCATTAACTTAAGAATCTAAAAAATAAAGGAGAATGGCCATCCTACTTTTGCAGACTCTACTGCTAGCATTTAAGTCGGTCATACTGTACAAAGCTCCCTAAATTTACTAAGAAAAATTATAAAGTCAATAAGTATACAACAATTTAAGATTTTTCTATTATGCAAACATGATTGCTTGAAAATAAAAATACAAAGCTAAAAACCATATTCTCTGCTTTCATATTTGTAGCATTTGACTAAAGCTACTGAATATCAAATTAATTTCATTTACAGGCATACTTCAGAGATAGTGTGGGTTTGATTCGAGACCACTACAATAAAGTGAATACTATTGTAACAAAGTAAGTCACATGAATTTTTTGGTTTCCCAGGGCATATAAAAGGTATGTTTATTATACCTATCATCCTGTAATAACCTATAATACAGTATAATCTGCAAAAATACTGAATCACTATGCTGTACACCTTAAACATAATATTGTAAATCAACTATACTTCAATTTTTAAAAAAGTACGTTTACACTATACTGTCGTCTATTAAGTGCGCAATAGCATTATGTCTACAAAAGCAGTGTATGTGCCTTAATTAAAAAATACTTTTTTGCTAAAAAAAGCTAACCATTGACTGAGCTTTCAGAGAGATCATAATCTTTTTGCTGGTGGAGGGTCTTGCCTTGGTGTTAAGAGCTGCTGACTGATGAGGGTGGCGGTGGCTGAGGGGTGGGTGTCTGTGGCAATTTCTTAAAATAAGACAACAATGAAGTTTGCTGCTTGATTGGCTCTTCCTTTCACAAAAGGTTTCTCTGTTGCATGCAATACTGTTTGATAGCATTTTACTCAGTAGAGCTTCTTTCAAAATTGGAGTCAATCCTTTCAAACCCTGCCACTGCTTTATCAACTAAGTTTATGTGATATTCTAAATCCTTTGTTGTCATTTCAACATCTTTACAGCATCTTCACCAGGAGTAGATTCCATCTCGAGAAACTACTTTCTTTGCTGACCCATCAGAAGCAACTCCTCATCCATTAAAGTTCTATCATGATATTGCAGCAAATCAGTCACATCTTCAAACTCCACTTCTAATTCTGCTTCTCTTGTTATTTCCACCACATCTGCAGTTACTTCCTCCACTGAAGTCTTGAACCCCTCAAGGTCATCCATGAGGGTTGGAATCAACTTCAAAACTCCTGTTAATGTTTATATTTTGACCTCTTCCAATGAATCATGAATGTTCTTAATGGCATCTAAAATGGTGAATCCTTTCCAGAAGGTTTTATATTTACCTTGCCCAGATCCATCTGAGGAATCACTATCTTTGACAGATACTGCCTTACAAAATGTATTTCTTAAGTATAAGCCTTAAAAGTTGAAATTACTCCTTGATCCATGGGCTGCAGAATGGAGGCTGTGTTAGCAGGCATGAAAACAACATTAATCTCATTGTACATCTCCATCAGAGCTCTTGGGTGACCAGGTGCATTGTCAATGAACAGCTGTATTTTGAAAGGAAACTTTTTTTTCTGAGCAGTAGATCTCAACAGTGGGCTTAAAATATTCTGTAAACCATGTTGTAAACAGATGTGCAGTCAATCAGGCTTTGTTGTTCCATTTATAGAGCACAAAGTAGATTTAGCATAATTTAAAAAAAAATAAATTTATTTATTTATTTTTTGGCTGTGTTGGGTTTTCATTTCTGTGCGAGGGCTTTCTCTAGTTGCGGGGAGCGGGGGCCACTCTTCATCGCGGTGTGCGGGCCTCTCACTATCGCGGCCTCTCTTGTTGTGGAGCACAGGCTCCAGACGTGCAGGCTCAGTAGTTGTGGCTCACGGGCCCAGTTGCTCCGCGGCATGTGGGATCCTCCCAGACCAGGGCTCGAACCCGTGTGCCCTGCATTGGCAGGCAGATTCTCAACCACTGCGCCACCAGGGAAGCCCCCGAGCATAATTCTTAAGGGCCCTAGGATTTTTTGAATGGTAAATGAGCACTGGCTTCAAGTTACAGTCACCAGCTGCATTAGCCCCAAACAAGAGAATCAGCCTGTCCTTTGGAGCCAGGCATTCTCCTCTCTAGTTATGAAAGTCCTAGATAGCATCTGCTTCCAATAGAAGGCTGTTTCATCTACATTGAAAACCTGCTGTTTAGTATAACCACCTTCATTATCTTAGTTAGATTTTCTGGATAACTTGCTGCAGTTTCTATATCAGCACTTGCTGCTTTCCCTTGCATTTATAAAGATGGCTTCTTTCCTTAAACTTCATAAACCAACCTCTGCCAGCTTCAAACTTCTCTGCTATAGTTCACCTCTCTCAGCCTTCACAGAGTTGAACAGAGTTAGAGCCTTGCTTTGGATTAGGCTTTGGCTTAAGTGAATGTTGTGGCTGGTCTGACTTCTACCCAGACCACTAAAACTTTCTGCATATCAGCAATGAGGCTGTTTCACTTATCATTTGTGTGTTCAGTGGAGTAGCACTTTTAATTTCCTTCAAGGACTTTTCCTTTGCATTCACAACTTGGCTAACTGGCACAAGAGGCCAAGCTTTCGGCCTATCTTGGCTTTTGACATGCCTTCCTTATGCCATTTTTGGCCCTTTGCTCTTCCATAAAAATTGCTGGAATCAGCTTGTCAAGTTCAGTGCAACTGCTGGAATTGCATTGAATTCAGACCTTTCTATCCATGAACATGGTACTGTCCTCCATTTATTTTGGTTTTAAATGTTGTTTTGGTCTTACAGATCTATTATTGATTTATCCCTAGTTCGTTATATTTTTCATTGCTAACATAGAAAGTTAAATATGCATTATCTCATAAAAATATGCATTATCTGTTTGTTGCTGGTATACAGGAATACAATAAAGTTTTAATACAACTAACAGATAGCATTTCACATTAATAGATCAGGAACAACATCTGATAATACCAAGTGTTAGGAAGTGGTACAATGAAAACCCACTGTTGGCAGAAGAATAAACTGAGATAATTGCTTTGAAAAGTCTGATACATTCTAGTAAATTTGAAGATGTGCATGAGCTACGACCCAGCAGTTCAATTCCTGGGTATATATGCCTAAAGAGTCTCCTGTACATGTGTACAAAGAAACGTTTATAAGAATGTTAACTGAAGTAGTTTGTAATAGTAAAAAAAAAAAAAAAAAAATCTTGAAATAATCTAAATGCTTATCAACTTAAGCATTGGCTTATTCACTCAATGAAACACTACAAAGTAGAAATGAATGAACCTGAGCTGCATGTATGAAGATGGAAATTTTGAATGAATATTTCAGTTAAGAATCACTACCCTAAATCAAAGACTTAATCAATCAATGTTTATTGTATTTAAAGTGACTATATCGGGGAATGAAAACACCATTATTTCCTTCAAATTAAGAAGAGAAAACGTGGGTCCTCATAAAAAGCTGCAAGTGCTAGGAACCATGTGAATCCTAGAGAAATGAGTGGGGATAAATGCACAGAGAGTGAGGGAATACATGAATAATTATGCAATTAAAATTTGAGTCTAGGCAAGAAATGATGATAGCTTGGACTAGAGTGTGTAAGAGAAATGAATAGTTCAAAGAAATATTTAGAAGATAAAAATCATCTGGTGTGGGAGATGTACTGGAAAATGAGAGATGAGGAGAAGTGTCAGAATCTCAATGGGGATGTAACAGAAAAGCAGGAGTCAAGAATGGATGTACAGGGACTTCCCTGGTGGTGCAGTGGTTAACAATCTGCCTGCCAATGCAGGGGACACGGGTTCAATTCCTGGTCCGGGAAGATCCCACATGCTGCAGATCAACTAAGCCTGTGCGCCACAACTATTGAGCCTGTGCTCCAGAGCCCATGAGCCACAACTACTGAGCCCACGTGCCACAACTACTGTAGCCACGTGCCTAGAGACCGTGCAATGAAGAGCAGCCCCCACTTGCCGCAACTAGAGAAAGCCGGCGCACAGCAACTAAATGTCAGGGGTGAAAACGATAAAGGACAAAGTGATATAAGATGCTGGAAAGGCCCTCTAGGAATACACATAAAATAAAGCTGAGCCGTGAAATAACTGGTTAAAGTCCCATCATGTGTGCATTTAACTTTGATGAATTCAGTCATATGCCCTGGAGGGAAGGGTGAGGTGAGAAATAAGATGGGCAACAATCCACCATCGTATTCAAGACTGTGTATACTCAGGTGTATTAATTATGGCGACAGGTGAGCTGCTGAAACAGGTTCCAAAAACAATAATTTAAAGAAAACAGAAATCTATTTTCCCTCTTTTTAAAAACAGTCTAGAGCTCTCCAAAGCCATCCATGGACATTCCTTTATACACAATCCTTATGCCCCTGAGAGCTGTCTCTAAGTAATGTCAGCTTCTATATAACCATTCTACTATTGCTGACGATGTGAAAGTAGACTCAAATATGTAAAGGATATTAAAAAGGTAGAAAAGATAGGCTATCATACTCCAAATGATCATGGCATGTAAAGGAATTTGGAAAAGCTTGAAAGTAAAGAGGTAAAAAAGTGGCAATTCTTGCATATATATTTATTTGTCAATGTTGTGAAGGCAGATATCAAGACAATCTTTTATTAAGGATAAAATCAGTCTCATCAAGAATAGAATGAAAATGCAGTTTTTTATGCTTCTACATGCTATTATGGAAAGCAGGCAAATACTCATATCAAAGTGACATAAGTAAAAGATAACTAAAAAATTCTCATAAATCCTACATTGTTATTCTTCCTTTTCTTCATATTCTCCTGTATAGTATCTGTTAAAATAGTCTTTCCTTATATCTTCTGTTTGACATTATAAAAAAATAATGAAGAACCATGGTAAACTGTTCCACAGTCTATTAAAAATTAAAAGCTTCCCAAGACTCTTTTTTTCTGGACAAAAATTGGAACGGTTACAAATAGAAGCCTGGCAAATTACATTGAAGATGATGGACACATTGTTTTTCAATTAGTATCAAATACTTCAGTGAAGATTTAACCATTCAAATCTCAAGGGATGATCCACCAACAGATTTTCCAGGTAGAACAGCATCAACATAGGTGGTAATAATAAAGTAATAATATTTACTGTTAAATAAGCCCCTCCCTAATGAAGGCAAATTTAGGAAGACTGGATGTTCAAAAAATTTATTGTGTTCCTTGGAAGAGACAAATCTTCCTGTTAAACATGTTGAATACGGAAAACATGGGTTTAAAAAAAAAGTCACTGTCCTTTAAGAAGAGCCTGATTTAGAGACCAACAACTAGAATGGATCTTAGAGGTCTTTTAGTTCTTTCTCGTTCATCCTCTGCAGTCTGTGAGCAGCATCTGAAATTGTTGACCACCTTCTTTCAGAAACTGTTGCCACTTTTGTGTCTACGATTTTGAACGTTCTAATTTTTCTTACTTCCCTGGATAACTGAATGACAGACATAGCTATGTATTTATATTTAAAATACAGAAGTGAGTAAAAATTGACCCACGTACCCAGGAGGTTTACAGTCTAATGGGGTAGACACACAGGTAAATTAACAACTACCATGCTCTGAAAGGGATATGTTCAGATGAAGAGCATCAAAAATCAGCTGAAGGAGAAAGAATTAGCCAGGCCCCCAAGTAGTGGAAAGGAATGTTTCAGGGAGCAGCAGCTACCAAAGGCAAAGGGGAATGAAAAGATCAAGACTGCATACATAAATTTTGTCAACAAGTATTTACTAAACATCTACTACGTACTATGCACATAACTTGGAGCTGTGTATTCAATGGTAAGCAAAATAGGCATGAACTTGTTTCTTTACACTGAGAGCGGAAGACAGACATTAACCAAATAATCACACTATTTCAGGTATAATTATAACCTGAGTGGCATCTAAAAGATGAGTGAGTAGGAGTTATCTAACTAAAAAGGGAAGAAACTGATTCAAAGAGTGTGGCACAAATGAGGCAAAAATAATAATAATAATAATAAAGGCAAGGAATAGATAATGCGAGGTCTTGAAAGCTACATTAAATATTTCAGTCTTTATCCTAGAAGTATGGTAAAGCACTGAAGAAAATGGTAGGGGACATTCAGAACTTGACAACGTGGATTTGGAGGATGAGTGAAAGGGAAGAGTTTATTATGATTCGCAAGTTCATGGCTTTGGTAACCGTATATTATTTTACTACTCACAAAGTAGGACACAAAGTAGTAAAAATGGTCGGGGCTTTAAAAAAATGAAGAAAAGGAGTAAAGAACTGTGAGCAGGAAAGAAAGATGAGCTCAACTTTACAAACCGAATTTGAGGTTATGTTTGATACCCAAGGGGAAATACTCAGTAGGCAATTAAGATATTCAGGGCTCAGACTGAGATGACTGAGCTCAATAGTACACAGGTAGTAGGTAAGGTCATGTGTTTTCCTGCCATCACCCAGGGAAAGTACATTAAGGAAGGAAAATATATTAAGGAAGAACAGAGTGAGATTCAGAACACAGCCCTGGGGAGTCTTCAAGGTACAACACAGAATGTTCAGGAAATTCATATCCATTTAAGTCTGCTACTGTTTTCCTTCCTAACTTCTGAAATTTCAAGAGAAATATCTTATGCTTGTATATTTCTCAAAGCTGACAAACATGCAGAAAACCAAACTGAATCATTCAATAATGACTACTAATTAGTATATTTTAGCAATATACACTATGATAAAATATTTAAAATTCTCATTCTCTATACGGTCTCTTTAAAAAGTAAGTCAACATAAAACTGGTAGGATATATATTTAACTATGTGAGTGATGCCAAAGTTAGGGAATTATCTTGAGGAAAAAAAGGGATAAAATACTGTTCCCTAGATTTTACAAGTTCATAAATAATACTCATTCATTCAATAAACATGAGATACTAAAAATGAAGAAAGATAAAGATAAAACATAGTCCCCAACCTTGAGAAGCTCTCAACCCATACCATGGTATATACCAGGAGGCAGCAGACTATGGTCCACAGGCCAAATCTGGCCCAATGCCTGTTTCTGTAAATAAAGTTTTATTGGAACACAGTCACATTCATTTATTTACATATTATCTATGGCTGCTTTTGTGCTAAAACGGCAACGGTGAATAGCTGCAACAGAGACCTTATGGCCTGCAAAGCCTAAAATATGTATTATTTGGCCCTTTACAGAAAAAGTTTTCAATCCCTAATACACAGCAGATTTAGGCCTGTAGAAAATATTACTGCCTCAGGGAGATAACACTGTTTCAGGGGGTTAGAGCAGGTTTCGCAGGGAAGGTAATATTTAAGGATAAGTAAAAGCTCACCAAGAACAGGAAAAGAAGAAAAATATCACGCACAAAGGCACAAGATGAGAGAACACTGTATGTTAGGAAAACAGAAACAGGTATAGTCCAACTGGTATACAGGCCATTGGGGATGTACCAAGTCAAAGAATGGCAGAGAATCCTTTCACCAATTCCCCCCGCCTGTGCTGCCACGCTATGTGCACAAGGAGTAAAATCTACAATTTTAATGCTATGCTCTAAGGAAAATATAATTAGAAAATGCAATTAGGCTGGTAAAATAGATTAAGGTTAAGTTATCTTGTCAGGAGTCTGAACTTCATACTACTCTGAACTGGAAGGTTATCATTTAACAAAAAAGTTACAATACTAAGGTTTATGAATGAGTTAAGTTTCTTGAAATTAGAATAGAGTCATCGTTTTCCTTTTAATGTTATTCTGATTTGTATTCTGACATGATTTTCTGAATGAGAGAACAAAGAGTGAGATCATACTCTTTACCCAAATGCAGAACTGCATATAATCCTGAGTATTCAGATGGACATTATGTTGCATGTTTGAATGCCATGCAACTCATCATCTGTCACAGAAGGAGAAAAAGGTTGAGCAACTTAGCTGTAGGAAATAGCTGGCAGATGGAAATTGTTAAGCAAGGGAATGGCATGATCCAGTGTGGTTTTTAGAAAGCTTAACTCTACTGATAAGAAGGGCAGATGGCATGAAGTGTAGAGATACAACACGGAGAGCAATTTGAAAGACAAAGTTTAAGGAAGAAGCACAGAGGAAGGAAACAGGTTCAGTATGTATTAAGGAAAGACTGAATAGCTGATTAGTGAGGACTATAAAGTTCGTAGTACAGAGACTGTGAACAGAGCTGTTAAGGGAGTCCCTAATCCCTGATTAGGGAATACATGAAGCAGAGGAAGAAAAAATCTAGGGGAAAAGGAAATGCACTATTTCAGATATTTAATGGGACACAAATATTAAATATTAGATACTTTAGATAAGTTGATTTGAGGAGTTTTGGTACATCTAAGTATATCTCTTCAATAGGCAACTGAAAATACAGTGCTGAACCTCTGAAAAGAAGTCTGTTCAGAAGACATGAGATTTGGAAGTGGTGGTAGTTGAAACCATACGAGTGGATGAAATTAAGGGAACTAAATAAAGAAGAGAAAAGACAGAGAAAAATTCCATATTTAATGGGCAGATAGAGTAAATATAGCCAGGACAGGAACAGGAAAATAAAAAGATAAAAGCAATGTTGCAGAGGTCAAGTGCAGTTTCAAGAAAAGGAAGACAGGGGCTTCCCTGGTGGCGCAGTGTTTGGGAGTCCGCCTGCCGATGCAGGGGAAACAGGTTCGTGCCCCGGTCGGGGAAGATCCCACATGCCGCGGAGCGGCTAGGCCCGTGAGCCATGGCCGCTGCGCCTGTGCGTCCAGAGCCTGTGCTCCGCAACGGGAGAGGCCACGACAGTGAGAGGCCCGCGTACCGGAAAAAAAAAAAAAAAAGGAAAGGAAGACAGTTTATCACACAGAATAAAGAGCCAAGTTGTGGAGATATATGCATAAGATCTCCCAGTGACAAAGTACAAGATAATGCACTGAGAGACAGAGCAACTAAATGTTTATAATATTTATGTTTAATAAAATATTTATAATGTTTAATACAAAACCATGAGATATTAGTGGTTAAGGGTAAAGGCTCTCAATTCAGAGGGACCTGGGTTGCAATCCCAGCTCTGCTATCTTGGGCAAGTTAAACTTTCTAAGCTTCAATTTTCAACCTACAGTGTATATAATAGTACTCACCTTCCTCACAAAATTGTGGTGAGGAATAAATGAGATAATGTAAAATACTTGAGAACAGTGCCTGGAACACAGGAAGTAATCATATGTTGGCAGCTATTATTAAAATCATTTTTACCAGGAAAGAAAACAGCAAATCATTGTAAATTATCGTCTGAAGGCAACTTTGCTGCTGGAGCCAACAAATGTAAAACATCAAGAGAGATATAAAACATGAGCATACTTTCATATAAAACTACAGTACATCTTAACTGGAACCACTATGTGCAATTAATTATATGGTAAGATAAAAATAGGAATTAAAATACAACACAACAAAACTTAATTGGACCTTCAGTGTGAGAAAGAAAAAATTAAGAACACAAGAAGTGTCTATACAAAAGATCTCTCGTACTACCCCGAAAAAGGAGAGCTGACCAGCAGATGGCGCCCTCTAGAATGTGTGGTAGGCAAAACTCCCTGGAGTGAAAAAGGAAGACTCATTAGGATGTCTAAATGTTATTCCTTGAAGATATTTAACTCCCTCTGCTTTAACCATCAAATAACTTTATTAGTAGCAAGGTTTCTGACATACCTTAATACTGATATTGATATTCTGACTAGTCGACATATTCTAGAATATAAAATACCAGAATTCTCTAATATGCTATAAATTGAAAAATAGGTAATTCTGGTTTTGAAATTGGATAGTGAAAAGTGAGTGATCTGACTCTGAGCTACCCCTGGGAAATCTACAAGGCTAAGAAATCAGGCCCTGGATTATAACATACCCTTGTGAGGCCCAGCTTAAAGCAGCCTAAGAAAGCCCAGGATTCTTCCACCTATGGTCACTACATTGACAAAGTATAAATCAAGTTTTTGAGATTGCTCCTCAACTTTTTTGCCCTTAGATGAACTACTAGTTAAGTACCTAGACCTATAACTGAAAGAAAATCAGAACTACCAGGTGATTAAAAAAAAAAGCAACTATTAACAAGAGAGGTAAAGTTTAACCTTATTCTGTAAACAACAATTAACTATAACCACCTTCCTCTGCATGTTTATTAGAAGCTCCTAAAATGTTAAAATGAATATAAAACAATAAGTTAATCAGAAGATTCAAGTAATGGACTGTCCAAACCTACATTTATGGATTAAAACAAAAGAATGGATAACATTATTATATTGTTTTAGATGACAGTGTCCACAACCCACAGACTCTCACTGCCTCAATAGAACTTGTTTGTTCAAGTTTTGCCCACAGTCAGAAGAGTACAGATCCAACTATTATGATTTTATGACACATCTACAGACAATTAACACTCACAATGATTCACTGATTTTCCCCTCACCCTTCCCTATGCTGTCAAGTTCATGTGCTCAGGGAGTAAAACCTGTAATTTTAATGCTATACTCTAAGGAAAACATTTTCAGTTTGTAAAATCACCAAGAAAGAACAAAACCCCAAAATCCCACAGACACCAAACAATGTACTCCAAAGTGAAATATAAATGATTTTTGCTTACCTAATTTGAGTATAAGATCCTATTTTTAGTTATCCTACAACACAATTACAAATGAACAAATAAAAATATTAACAAAGCCAAAGATTCTGTGGCACCTAGTTCTTAGGCAAGCCTATTTAAGCAGCTTGACTATTATGAGTATCCACGAATAAAAATTAGAAGTAACTTAGATGACTTTTGCTGACAAGATAAAAGAGCTGCCATGTTCCCATGTAACAGTAATAACCCTTAAGTCAGGAAAACCAAAATACTAACACTAGGCACAAAGTCTTCAAGTCCTTACTTTTCCATTCAAGGAACACTTAGTGTAAAACCCTAACTACTCTGCATCAGAGAGGTCACACAATGCCTGATGAACGAATGAGTGACTCATATGAGATTTACATCGCCAAAAGATCCAAATGATAAATCATTTGTTTTCAGTATGTGTATGTTGAACATCTTATTACCTAATGATGTTGGTTAAATGGGACAGACCGTGAAAACTTAGCAATGTGTTCCAGAAAGTGCAAAATTAATGTCTTATTCCTTACATAAAGTGGTGTGGTTCCGATTTTCAATTCTAAGTTTGAATTCCTGGGAAATATTTAACAACAACAACAAAGCCAATTTCCAAGGAATTTAAGTTTTTCACTACCTTATGAAATAAAAAACACAAAAATGGAATAATTATAAAATTCTATTATTGTATGGATGGTGTGAGTAGAAAAACCTAGGCATATCCCAGATTTAATCAAGAGAACTTCAGAAGGACTGTGATTTCCCTAGTGTTACAGAGCTTGTGGGTAGCAATCAGGGTATGGCATTCCCCTCGAAATTCCAAAAAATTAATACGAAAAAGCTACACACTGCTCCTCTTGTTACTAACATTAAGAATCCGAATGCCCAGTGGGAACCCAGCAATCCGCAAGTATCAAAGAACTGCTCAATGTCTGAAACCTTATTTTACTCCAGCATCCGAATGACTTCTACTAAAAAAATCTCTGAGACATCAACTTTTTGGAAGAGATTCTCCACCTGCTCTGTCAGAGCCAGATAGAGAATCAAACACATAGCTACTACCAGCTTTAGCAATAAACCAAGCTCAACGTAGGGAGTGCTCGGGTCGCCGTGGATCCTGTTCTACTGACCATTCGTGTGAGGGTGCCCCGTGCTTCCTAGAGATGATGCCTCCCGTCACTCTTTCCCCGCGTGATAGCGCGCCCGGCGAGAATCTCGCTCGGAGGCGGCAAGAGCGACACCCCGCCCCCTTCTCTACCTCTTTCCCAAGGCCTCCACTACGACAACCCGCTCGACGCCTGTTCAGCCGTGAGGGTACCGGGGCTCCCAGCCTCCTCTAAGCCATTGGGGAAGTGAAAGGCGTTCCCCGCCAGGGGCCGAATAGGAGGAGCCAGCGGGCGCCGGGCCCCTCCCCGCGGGGGCTTACCCTCCGCCTCCGCCTACTCGCTGCAGCCGCCCAGCTTCCCTGCGGAGGAGTCCGCAGCACTGCGTCCAGCAGCAGTTCCCCATTGCATGCCGCCCAGGTGCCGCCGCTCCTCCTCCTCCTCCTCCAGCTCAAAGCCCAAACCCAGGCCCGTCAGCCGCATCCGCGCGGCACGAGCCGAATGGGGGTTCGGGGACCGAGGGCGGGCCGGCCGGAGCGCGGCGGAGTGGGAGGCTAGCGCGACGGGAGGGACAGGCGCTCGGAACAAAGGCAGCGGTTACTCCAGCGGCCGCCGAGTCGCCGCTGTGCGAGGGAGGAGGGCCGGGCAGCGGGCTCTAGACTCCCTTGTTGTCCTCATGGCCCCTCGCCCGCCTCAGACCCCCAAGCTCAGATCCAGTGACCGCCTCCTGGCGCCGAAAGAGGCCAGTCCCCGGGAGTCGCGCACCCAGGCCCCGCCCCTCGGCGCGCCCAGGCCGGCGCCTGGCTACCGTCTCCGCCACACCCCTGGGCTTTCCCGGGCCCCAATAGGCCGTTCCCTCGGCTGCCCCGCCTCCTCCGGCGACTGGCCTTACGTCACTTCCGCCAGCTCTGGGGTACACATCTCAATTCGTTTGTTTTGTTGGACCTTGTTTGTTTTGTTGGACCTTGACCTGACTAGGAAATCTTTTTTCCTTGCAGTTTCCCGCCTCTGGGTCCCGAGCGTCTCCGGTGTCACACTATCAAGGCTCAGTTTTCGAACTTTGTACCAAAGCCTTGTGAGCGGCTTACCTAGAGCCACGGGCCAGGAGTCATCAGGTGTGAAGGGGGCACTTCTCCGTGAGGTGTGTGCTTAGGTTTTGTTTATATTACACCATAGGTGGTAAATAGAGTCAGGGAACTGACTGTGGTTGTTTTGAAGCACTAAGAATTTTTTCTCTCTGGTCTCTAGTTTGCGTTTTCAGTCTCCATACTGTCAACATTGTAGGGAAGTTTATAAACAGTGCCCTACTGGCCTTATTTGTTCTGTTTAGAATCAAACCGTCAAATAATTTCGGAGGAGCAGTTGGGGTCCAGAGGAAATATGTTAGAGGGCTAAGGTTTTTCAGGGACACCAACCTTGCCAGTCCAAGCGTGCTTCCCAGAACAGTAGTAGGTGGGAAGAGACAGCTACTCTGATGCGACTTGGTTTGCGGCACCCTCCTCAAGTGCTCCTTTGAAACTAGGGTTTTTTCTGTGGTTGGCCTTAAAATCGGGTGTAAGTCATGGCTTAGTAAACGCCTGGTCTAGTGGATAGGATGTTTTAATTACTAACTAACCAGACATGCCAATTTCTAGGAATATTTGTACATTTTAGAAAATTGTTATTAATGATAACATGTTCTTTGACCTACTCATTTTCTTGCTTCCTGAATTCTATTCCGACGTGGGTTTCAACCTTAGCCCTGCTACTTCACTAATTTTGATTTTATTTTAGTTTTAGTCTTTTTTCGTAATCAAGTGTATAGGGATATATTTGGCCCAATAGTCTGCCATCAGTGAATGTTGGTGGAATGACTGAATGACTTCCTGAATAGTGGCTGTATTTTCTTTTCCCGTTTCAGCCCCTGAAATCAAGCAAATATATTTGTGAAGTAGTCTTTAAAATTTAACTCTACATGTTTAAAGCAACTGGAATTTCTATTCCAGCTGGAATTTCTATTCCAATGGAATTTCCATTCTATGGAATACTAGTCAGCAACAAAAAGGAACATATTATTGATACACACACCTTAAAGGAATCTGCAGGAAATTATACTGAATGGATACAGTATCACTTTCTCAACCCTACATTTGGGCATGGGTATGAAATCAGTAAAGACAATAGACAAGTGTATCACAGCTAAAGAATTCATTTATATGGCAGTTGCCCAGGCAGAATATTCAGTTAACCAGTAAGACACACAGATTATTTACAATTATGGGCACTTAATGTCAGCCTTCTAGAGAGACCCCATGTGCCCACCTTCCAGGTAATAGGACCTTTCTCCGTCTTCCCCATCCCTTTCAAAGTTCCTTTCTCTCTCGTAGTTTATCCTGAAGTCAAAGCAAGAGTTTTTCTTATAGATGCTCTGGAGTCCATCAGGATGCAGTCTGTACCTTGAACTGTCTTTTGGATTATGTGGTTCCAAATTGGAATCTCTCTTCACTCAGAACTCCCTCTGTATTGACTATTAATCACTTTTTGTTCTTTTGAGATTGGTTGCTACCATCGTGCTGTTTGGGGGTTAGGGGTTCCCTGCTAGGGAAGAATTCTGTGCTCCTCATTGCGACACTCGTCCACTGAGTTTATCGATGTAAATGCATCCTTTTAATTCATTGGAGCATTGTTTGAATTACCAAATTTACACAGGATACTAGATATGACCACTACAACATGGAGATAATAATGAAATTTACCTTACGGGATTGTTGTCAGTATAAATGATTAAGCATTTAATCAAATGCTTAGTAATATAAAAGTAAGTGCTTAGAATAATATAATTACACATATAATTCCAATCGTGTACTCTGTATATTATGCTGTAATTATCTGTAATGCCATAAATGTAATATAAATATTAGCTGTTATTATTATCCACAGACCAAAGGATATTTTCATCAACAAGTTATTCTTTCCCTTGTAGTTACATCCTTGGCATCCCATGAAAAAAGTTAGCTTTTTCAAAATTGCACTTCTTAGGCATGCATTCAGGCATACCCCACATTACTACTTGAGATCAGGCTCTAAGAAAGTGTGGACTACGTGGGAATGAGTTCTCAAACTCTCAGGCCTTATCTGTTCCATGATCTCCCTCTTTTCCAGGATGATTGAAAGTTAGAATATCCACTGACTTACAGGGAGACCTCATCCCCTATCAGCTAGGAGTGTTTGTCTTGGGAGCCCACAATCTCACCATAACACAATAATCCAGTATCATTATGATTCCTAAAGTCTTGTTATTAATTCTTAACTGTGTAAAAGACCAATAGTCCAATCCAGGTTTAACTTAACCCAGCATTGCCTAGTTCTTTTGTACATATTTACCTTCATTATGAAGTGAAAATTTAGGTTCACTAAACCTAGTGTCAGCTTCTGAATGCTCAATAGTGGCTTGAAAAGAGCATATTCCCATAAAAATAAGTCCTAACAACTTGTAGGCATGTCACAGCTTAAGTTCATACTTAAAAATAAACATTTCGGGCTTCCCTGGTGGCGCAGCGGTTGCGCTTCCGCCTGCCGATACAGGGGAACCGGGTTCGCGCCCCGGTCTGGGAGGATCCCACATGCCGCGGAGCGGCTGGGCCCGTGAGCCATGGCCGCTGAGCCTGCGCGTCCGGAGCCAACGGGAGAGGCCACAGCAGAGGGAGGCCCGCGTACCACCAAAAAAAAAAAAAAAAAACATTTCTCCAAAAAAAAGTCCAAGTGGAACAACTCTGCCTACAATGCAGACAGCCTTTGCATTATCTTACAGAGGGGTTTAGCTCCTTAAAATCACTCTTCTCAAATGACTTTATTTCTGCAGTGGTCTTTTACTTTACATTTGCATAACTAAATAGCTAAATGGACCACCGTTTAAGTGATTTTCCAAGAACAAAGGGATGCAAAGATGGGCTTAAAGATAAAAGGGAAAGTAGAAGGGGAAATTACTTAACTCTTGGCTGAATCACCAGTGACCCGTTTATTCTGACTTTTGGGTGTGTGATGAGCTTCATTAGTTGGTCAGTACCACTGAGTACAATGCACACTGAGTGATTTCCTTCTTTGCTCATTCAACATTTACATTTTACAAAGAGAGGGATTAATAAGAACAGTTATGTGATTAATATGAATTGCTTCCACTGGGTAGAGTTTGTCCCAGATCTCTCTTGCCTGTTCAGAAACAGTGTACTAGTAATTTGAGCAGGGAAAATTTAACACAAGGAATCATCAAGTAGGTAAGTAGTGGTTAATGCTAGAAGGAAACTTGAAGGTCTAACAGATGTAGCTACTGCAGGGAGCTGCCACCAGCCTGGGACTGAGGAAAAGTAAAGAGGGAAGAAATTTAGACATTTAGAGGAAGGCCCTACATACTAGACATTCAGACCTCTGAGAAGGCAGTGTGGATGCCATAGAAACATGTTGCCTATCATGGTGGTAACTGAGAAGCTAGATGGAAAGCTGTCTGCCGGTGAACCCACTTCTGTAGGCTAGGCGGCATTCACCACTGAAGTAGAGGGTTGTGGCCACTGTGGTAATCACTGCCAGGATTCCTTCCTGCTGATCTGCTTGCCACCATATGGAGAACAGAACAGCAGAAAAAGAGTGAATTGTTTCTTCCAGCCTTACAGTGTCCCTCTAGCACCTTTATTGGAAGATCCCAGCATAAAGCCTGCCAGCAAAGGAGAAAGGTAGTCTGCACAATTAAGTTGTAGCATCAAAAAACAGGGCAAAGAAAGGTGGGAGATATAAAGGAAGCTTTTTAATATTGATGTGATCTGGGTTAGGAAAAAAAAAAACGCAAGGTCTGTCTTCTTTCTACTTAAGGAGTTGGAATTTACAGTGACCTCAGAGTTTTGAAATGCCAGGCCAAGAAATTAACATAAAAGTGGTTTTGATGCAGTGATGCCCTTGAGATTTCTTGCAAAGCAAAAGCACATTTGGTCTGAGGGAGGGATATAACTTCCATCTAGGTTGCACAGGACTCCCGTGGGTATAAAACCACACTGAAAATTAACCTGCAATCACATATTACAAACTACCATGACGTAGGCATGACACAGGGATAGCAGAGGGAAAAAAATCCCATGCATTTTATAGAATAAATGTAATAAAGCAAGCAGATAGATACTCTAAAGTAAGTATGTTTAAAATAGTTAATGTCATAAAAAAGAAAGCAAGGAAATACAAGAGAATAGTTAATTAAAACAACTAATAGAAATGAAAAATGAAGATATTAAAATCAAACAGTAAGGAGAGATTTCTGCTTTCAGTTAAGATGTAGAAGTACATGAAAGACAAATGGTAGCAACAAGAAAAACCTCAACAAAGTTAAAATCATATTTTTCAATGAGGTCAGCGAGGAATGAAGAATGAAAGAAAACCCTGGGGAACTGCTTTTCAAAGAGAAATGAGGCATTCATAAATGAACAGAAAGCCTCAACAATTTCCCACTTGGGAGTAGGCACCTGGTCTAAATACAGGCAGATGGAGAATTAGCTTGTCAAAGATGGAGATGAGAAGAAACCAACCAAGATTTTGACAGTAATGTGGGCTTGTGGGATGTACAGGAGTTTGGAAGAAGACTATAGTAGATTGAGTTTTCCAAAAATGTCCTCAACAGTATCTTCCATCCTACAGAATCTTTCCTACAATGTGACAATGACATTCCTTCCACGGAGTGGTAGTGTTCTTGGTCCCTGCCTTGAATCTGGTCAAGTTTGTGACAATGGTGAAAATAATGATATGTGAATTCTGAGACTAAGTCATAAAAGGTGTTATAGCTTCTAGCTGGACCTCTCGGGATGCATGACTTTGCAACGTAAAGAGTCTAAAACTGCTGTGGTATGAGGAAAGGTCATATGGAGGTGTTCTGGATAATCCTAAGCTGAGTTCGCAGCCAACAGTTGGGATCAACCCGCAAGCATGTGATTGGAGCCACCTCTAGAAGATTCCTACTCCCTGGAGGCAGGTTACTTCCAGCCTGATTCACATGATCCCTGAACATAATAAAATGATCTTATTTCAAATTTTATTGTTTTATTTCCGTTCAAATGTCTTTGTTTCAAATGTTTAAACTGCGAAATTTGGGGTAATGTGTGATGGAGCAAAAGATAACTGGAATAAGCTCCAAATTTGAAAATAAATTACCCACCTTGACAATTCTCCCCTCTCCACATACCACTTACACCCAAACATTGCCAAGAAAGCAGCAATAAGGAGTAAAGCCTGGAAAATAGATATAAAAAATATACTCCTCTACATCCTCACAATGTTTGGTGTTCTGGCCCTTATCAGAGTTGAATCGAAAAATGAGCCAAAATTATCTGAAAGTACCCAACCTCCTCCCAACTCAAATACTTAAAAAAAAAAAAAAAGACATAGAGTTAATGTGTTGGGAGTTGGGCTAATTATGGGTGAATTAAAGCTAAAAGAAAAAGTGTGGCTTGACTCTGTTCAACATAACTTTTGGAATAATCTGAATAATCACCCTCACCCTAACTGAGGAAAGGGCTTACACTCTCTGGGAATAATCAAAATGAAACAAATTACATTTTTGTTTTCATTGCTGTTTTACATAAATATCTGTAAATTTTTTTAATGGGCATGAAAATAAGCAGAAAAGTGGGACTGTAATCATGAAAAATAGTCAATAAAAGACTTAGAGATGACCCACCTATTTGACTCTACAGACAGGAACTTTAACACAACTGTTATATGAAAGCATATACAAGAAAGCATGGATATAATAGGTGAAGATATATAGTATTTCAGGAAAGAAAAACAAAAAAATAAATTTTAGAACTAAAAATTATATTGAAAAATAATATAATACCAGAAATTTTTAAAAAAAGTATCAGTTACTCTTAACAGCAGATTTGATAGTGCAGGAGAAAGGATTAGTGAACTTGAAAATAGTGAAAAAGAAATTAATCCAGAGAGAAAAAAAGATAGGGAAAAAAAGTCAGATTGTCAACAGCCTATGAGATAATATCAGGTGGTTCAACCTATTTGTGCTTGAGTTCCAAAAGAAGGGGAAAGAGAGAATTGGGTAGCAAAAAGTATTTGAAGAAGAAATAATAGCAAATTATTTACACTTGATCAAAAACATCAAACCACATAGCCAGAAAAACTTAACAAACCCTACACAGGATAAATACAAAGAATCCACATCTACGCATATCCTGGTCAAATTGCTGAAAATCAAAGATAAAAAGAAAATCTCAAAAAAAAAAAAAAGCATGGGGAAAATAAGACTCATTATAGGAGAGTAAGAACTCCATCTGACTTGTCAGAACAAATGCAAGCCACAACGGAATATCTTTAATGGACTGAAAGAAAGAAACAACTGTCAACTTAGAAGTCTATATTTAGGGAAAACATCCTTCAACAATGAAGGCAAAATAAAGACATTTTCTGATAAACAAACAGAATTTTTAATGCAACAGATTTTTATTACAAAAAATGCTAAAGAAAGTTATCAGGCTGCATGAGAATGATACCAGATGGACATGCAGATTTATAAGAAAGAATGAAGAGTGCTAGAAATGTGGATAAATATAAGCCACTGTTTTTTTTTCTTTAAAATTTTAAAAGGAAAATTGAGCTTATAAAGCAAAAAGAACAACAATGTATTGTGGGAGTCGTAGCATGTACAAGTAAAATATAACAGCACAAAGGAATGGAGAGGTTAAATGGAAGTACATGGTTGTAAGATTCTTCTATTAGCAGAGAAGTGGTTTAATATTTTAATATAATTTCAATTTCTATGGTAAATTGAAGACTCATATAATAATTCCTAAAGCAGGATTTCTTTATCTCAGCATTATTGGCATATTGGGCCAGATAATTCTTTGTCATGGGGTCTGTCCTGTACCACCTGTACAGGATGCTTAGCAGCATCATCGGCCTCTAGCCACCAGATGTGTTGTATCGTGTTCCCCAGTGTGACAACCAAAATTTCTTCAGTTATTGCCAGTGTCTCCTGGGAAACAATATTGCCCCTTATTGAGAACTGCTGCCCTAAGGCAATCACTAGAAGACACACAATAAAGGAAATACACACACACAAACACACACACACACACACACACAAATAGTTATAGCTGTAAAGCCAATGGAAGAGGTAAAAGGGAATATTAAAAGCAAGGAAATAAACAAAGGACTCAATCCAAAAGAGTGCAGTAAATAAGAAAAAAAACAAGGAAGAATTTATGGGACAAATGAAAGACAAATGACAAAATGGTAGAACCAACCATATTAATAATTACTGTAAATGGGCTAAACACATCAATTCAAAGGTAAGAATTTTTTTTGCAGACTGGATTAAAAAAAAAGATCCCACTATATGTTGTTCACAAGAGATGCACTTTTAATATGAAAACGTAGATAGATTAAAAATAAGGATAAAGTAAGATAACTATACAAACACTAAATCATAGAGCTGGTATGATTATGTTAATGTGACACAAATTGGACATCAATACAAGGAACATTACCAGTGGTAAAGAGGGATGTTTTATGACGATAAAGTTGAATTATCAAGGAGACATAACAATCCTAACTTGTGCATGTACCTATTAATTGAGTCTGAGAATTCAGGTGCCATGTTAGACCATGTGAAGGAGAGCTGAAGTGCTCTGCCCACAGCTCCAGCTAAGCTTCCATCTGACAGCCAGAACAAATTGCCAGCTATGTGAGTAAGGTCATCTAAGCCTTCTAGTTGTCCAGTATCTTAGTTGATATCATATGAAGAAGAACCACCCTGTCACCTTACAGAATTGTGAGAGATAATAGATTGTTTTAAGTTACTGCATTTTGGGGTGGTTTGTTATGCAGCAATAGATAACAGATATAATACTTAAATCTAAAAAATCAAGAACTAGCAATAAAAGCATGTTATTTAGGGATACGAAAGTCATAACTAAAGGAATCAGTAAAAAAAATTTAAAGTGGTTGCCTCTTTGATACTTTATTACCTTGGTACAAATAAAAATTTTTTAAAAAGAGAACTTATGAACTAGTAAGAAATTCTGAGGGAGTTGCCCAGGGTCTAGTACATAAAGATGGAAATATGAAAAAGAGGTTAATAGAGTAGGATATAGAATAGACAGGTATAATAGGAGTTGCAGAAGGAGAAGCAAGAAAGAATAGGGTTTGGAAATACTCAAAGAGATAATATCTGAAGTATCATCAATACTTGATGGGAAATTAATCCTCAGATTCAGAAAATACAGTTCCTGAGGAAAATAAATCCATATCTAGACACATCATATGAAAACTGAAAAACACCCAAGTCATAAAGATCTTAAAAAGGACCCCAAAGAAGAAACATACTGCATTTATAGGAGTGATGATCCTCAAAAGACTTCTCAATGCAACAAGAAAAACCAGAAGACCATGGAGTAATATACTCAAAGTGCTGAGAGAAAATAAACCAATACCCAGCTAAAACACTGTTTAGCAGTGAGAGCAAAATAAAGGTATCTGTTATATCTAATTCACACAACTGTGGTATTTACTGTTGTTCAGATACTGGGATACTTTCATACTGATTGGTAAACAACATACTTGTTGTTCCAAGCCCTTGGAGTGTCCCTTAGGACCTTCCCTCCCATCTCTATAGAATCTAACAACTAAAAGGTTAATTCCTGGCACAGAGAGAGGCTTCCAGGACCTTGTTCCAGCCCTGAGATTGGTGTCTATTTTGATTAGTTGGGTCCTGCCCATCTGCCAAATCCTGCTTCCCAGGCACTGCCATTGGATGTCCCAGAGAACCCCCAAAGGACTGGCCTATTCTTTGCCTGAGCCTATCACCTGGTCCTTTTTGTGGTGGAGGTCAACGTGGGTACCACTGGAAGTATGTGCAGGTACCTGCCAGCCTACAGGTTTATAAGCCAGGTTGCTGTGGCTCCCATGTGGTAGCACCCAATATACAATGTTCTCCAGGCCAAAATGGGCTTCTGTGCCACTGGAGCAGCCCTTGTATTCTTGGGGACAAATGCTCAGCACCAGTCTGACTCCCTCGCCAATGCTGTGGCCACCTGCTGCAGGCTGACTCGCCTTTGGATTCACCTTTGAATGGTCACTTGTGGGAATTGTAATCTCCTTAGGACTTTGAGAAAGCTACGAAGAAACAGAGAAATCAGTTAATAGCAGTAATGGAGGCCACCTTTGTCCCTGCTCAGGTGCTGCAAGTTCTTCCAGCATAGGAGACATTCCATGACAGACACAAGGCCACAGAGGATAAGCAGACCTACATGGGTGGTTTGGAGCCAGAGGATGCCCTTTGTATTATCCTATTTATTTTCAGTTCTATTTAATAGGATAACTTTGTTAAAACCATTTTTACACCCTCCATCACAGGCACACAACATTTGTTTTTATAGTAAAAATAAGAACTAAATTATATACTGCTTGCTCTGTGTCAGGCATCACTTTAAACATATATTAACACATTTGGGTCATAGAATCACATTTGGGTCATAGAATTATCACTATCACTCTCATTTTACAAATGGCAAAACTAAAACATAAACAAGATATTCAAAACTTAAGTTGAAGAGTTGGTATTTGAACCCAGGAAGCCTAGACACAGAGCCAGTCATAATCATTGCAATGTTGTGCTTCTTTTCTTCTGGATTGTAGGATTAGGTTTAACCGAATTAAGTATGATAATCCTGTAAGAGATAATAGAGTTAATAACTATGTAAAAATCTTAGTAATATGAGAATTGGAAAAAAATTAATATAGGTCAATATTTTAACAATTAAAATTATTAATATTATAACGGCAGGACCAGCTCAAACTGGTCCTTCTCTGTTGATAAAAAGGATGTTTAGTTGTCCTGCAGATACAGCAGAGCCAAAACTGCAAGTCATGTAACCTGGGCATGTGCAGAGAAGGAAAGCCCCCCTCAAGTAACACTCAGAACCTACATCTCCTCCCCTTGGAACTTGAACACTGGAACCCTTTCAGAAACAAGGGGTCCATTGTCCAGGAAGATCCGATGCTGAAACCCACCATTACATACCTTACCATCTATGGCCAAGTGTAAAGCTCTCCAATGGAAACTTGCCCCTCCAGCAGTTGTGCATACCAGCCTGTCCTCCATAATTCAAAAAAGTTGAGCCCTGCCTCCTGTCTTGCCGGTCCACTTTGCAGTAAAGCTCTTTCTTTTCTCAAAGGCCGGTGCAATAGTTTGACTTCTATGTGTGTCTGGCAGCGAGCCCTTGCTTGGTAGCAATATTAAGAGAACCTCTATGTACTGAGACTGTAAGTTGCCTAATTACTCTCAATTTAGTGCAGAGTTTATTGAAACAGTTTGATATAGTTTCCTACGTCAAGTCATGGCTAAGAGAGGGGTATCATTCAGCAAGGGACACCTATGTAAAATAAAAGATTGTAATGGCAATTTGTAAAATTCAGTAAATGATTTGGAGATAACTAGAATGATTTGATGAATGATACACATTATAATTTATATTACTAACAAACAGTTTTACATAATTCTGTAGTATAGTTTAGAGGACAAAAGTGAAATACATTTTTAATATTTGAATCTATATATTGATTTCTATAGTAATTTAGATTATCATATCAGTTGTAAAAATTTTTAATAGCACCTTGGAAGTTCTTGAGAAAAAGGGAGGGGGGAGCCAGTAGTGCCAGGGGCCACCCTCAGAGATTTGATTTAACCAATGTAGTCTCAGTACCTAGCATGGGTATTTTTTTTTTTTTTTGCGGTACGCGGGCCACTCACTGTTGTGGCCTCTCCCGTTGCGGAGCACAGGCTCCGGACGCGCAGGCTCAGCGGCCATGGCTCACGGGCCCAGCCGCTCCGCGGCATGTGGGATCCTCCCGGACCGGGGCACGAACCCATGTTCCCTGCATCGGCAGGCGGACTCGCAACCACTGCGCCACCAGGGAAGCCCACATGGGCATTTTTTAAAGGCTCTCCAGGTAACACTAATGTACTGTCAAGGTTGAGAACTACTGCTCAGCAGCTGAGGTTGGCAAACTACCGTCCACAGCTGCCTATTTTGGTAGATAAAGTTTTATTAGAACATGGCCATCCTTATTTGTTATGTGTCGTGTATGTCTACTTTTGTGTCAAAACACAGAGTAGTTGCTGCAAAACCAATGTGGCCCAGAAAGCCTAAAATATTTTCTATCTGGCCCTTTATGGAAAAAGTTTGCCAGTCCTTTCTCTATAGCACTGAAAATGAATGAGCTAGTACTATGATAATATTTTTTAAATCTCCAATAAAATTTTTCATGAAAAACAAACTGGTGAACAATATGTACAGTGTAATACAATTTAAATGGAATTCCAAAATATACAATGCTACCATAAGGTACTAATTTATGTAGCAACTATTTTTTAAAAACTACATAGAAATGTTAAACACAACATTCAGGATAGTAGCTACATGTAGGGAAGAAGGAAGGGAAATAAGATTGGGAAAAAGTAGAGGGAGAGGAGAGCTAAAGCAAACAAAGAAAACGAGGCAAAAATGGCAAGATTGACTAGAGCTAGAGGATAGGTACATATAGGTTTATGTTATTCTCTATACTTTTCTAAATTCTTCAAAACCTAAATAAATTAAAGAGTGGAGGGCACGGGAATTTAGATTTTACCTGTAGTACGTTACAACAAAATATTTTAAGTATATTAACTTGTTTCATTCTCACAATAATCCAGTGAAACAGGTTTTTGTTTTTGTTTTAACTGAGGCATAGTTGATTTACAAAGTGAAACAAGTTTTAGTAATTCCATGAGGGTAGGAACTATATCTGTATTTGCTCACTATTGAATCACTAGCAACTAAAGCAGTGCTTGGTACTTAGTATGTGATCAAGAAATATTTGTTGAATAAATAAGTCAAAGAATGCATTTGTAACTGCAGAAGCCCAGCCAAGCAAAGTGGCTTATACGAAGTAAAACAGTTCATTCATGGAAGAGCTAGCATTTGAATTCTGGTTACTGATAGCTAGTCTAGTGTCATTTATAATATTCTAAGTTAGCCTGTTTTCTCCTCCTTTTCTATAATCTGTTATGCCTTTGAACCAATGGCTTGATAAGAGCTGAACTCGTGCTAGCATTTTTCTGCAGTTATTACAAACATAATCTTGAGACCATCAATTTAGTGATTTTGTGTTTTTTGTTGTTGTTTGACATATACAAGAATGGGCACATGGCTTGGTTAACTGTTTCCTACGGGATTGACATGTTTTATGAATTACACATCTGGGAAGAAGGGCTAGGTTCACTGGTTAACTAGGATGGATTGATTTAGTATACAAATCCCATATTAATATTATTTCTAATGTAATCGCCTTTGTTAGTCATTTATTGAATGGAAAAAATGCCTGCCCCACCAGCCTCCTCTTTCATGCTGCTGTTGTAGCATTTTCTTTTTCTTCAAATGTCTTGATTCTATTGATTATGGATAAGGTGGTAACACTGTCAACCCCTCACCATCAAAACCAACTTCATCAAGAACAGAAACACAGTTGCATAGCCTTTTAGAATCCTAAAGTAGTTTAAATTAATTATTTCATTTTTCTTTCTCAATGAGGAAGTTAGATTTACAAATGAGAAAGCTGAAGCTAAAATAATTAGGTATCGTCCAAAATCAAAAACCCAAAATGTGGCAAAAGTTATGATTAGGCCCAAATATGATTTCAAAACCATTTTTTCTTTATGGTTCTAGGAGGCTAATATCAAATTGGACATGGGAAACTAAAGAACAAGTCTAAAGCAGTACTTTTCCTAATCTTAGGAGGTAGGTTGGTTGGTTTGTCTTTTAATTGGTTCTTAGGCTTTGGATTTGTTATTTTCAGTTCAGAGTACCTAGTGAGTTCTAAAATCGTGTTGGGGCTTTAGGCCAAGGCTAGATTTCCAGATGAAATATCTGTCACATATCCTGCACTACACACACTTGCTGATAAATGAGTGTTTATTCCACAATGGACTTTTCTCCAATCTGTGAGCCCATGGTGGTTTAGATCTGTGCTACTAGGGCTTGCTCCAAACCAAATGGCTCAGTGATTGCAGGGAACATCTGTCTATGCTTACCAGTTCATATAATGTATCTTCCCTAGCCATATAAATCCTCACTTGTGTGGATAGATTATACTATATACAATATAGAATATTATATACTATTCCTAATGACATAATAGGCATGAAAGGTATTATTCTAAAACAGGTCATGGCATGAATATACACATTCAATATTAATATTCCAAGTGAAGTAGTAGATGAGGAGATATACTGAGTTGTTCTTCTTTAGTTATGTTGTATTTGAAATATACACAATGTAAAATATGAAAGTCAGGACCTATTCAGACTTTTGTCAGTAGGGAGGAAAATATTTTCAAATGTAGATTTTGAATTATCACTGACCCTCTGTGAGAGGTTGGACTTTTCCATACTTTTTCTTTTAGAGTACAGGAACCATGTTGAGCGCCTAACAGCTAGCAGAACAAAAGATTCAGTATTTTTTTCAAAGGCAAATTTTTGGTTTATGTCTGTTCTCATTTTTCAGATCTTTTTTTTTTTTTTTTTTTTTTTTTTGCGGTACGCGGGCCTCTCACTGTTGTGGCCTCTCCCGTTGCGGAGCACAGGCTCTGGACACGCAGGCCCAGCGGCCATGGCTCACGGGCCCAGCCGCTCCGCGGCATGTGGGATCTTCCCGGACTGGGGCACGAACCCGCGTCGCCTGCATCGGCAGGCGGACTCTAAACCACTGCACCACCAGGGAAGCCCCCAGATCTTTTAATTGGTGTAAATACTACTTTTGTGATTGGATTAAAAGATTTTTAGAACTATTTAGACTAGAGATTAGCAGCCAATTATCTCATTTCATAGTAAGAAAACCACAGCTCACAGAAGTTAAGAAGCAGAGTTGGGACTAAATCCAAAAGTCCAAATTAAGAGTGTTAACCCTGATCTCCCTGAATAGTTCAGTTGCTAATTCATATTGAAAGTTATTTTGAAATGTTGGATTTATGTAATTCTTTTGAAATCTACTGCTAATTCCTCAATCAAAGCATTTACTAGGTATCTAGATATCTATAGGATTTTATTTTATTTTTTAAATTTATTTTTATTTTATTTTATTTTTTATTGGAGTAAAATTGCTTTACAATGTTGTGTTAGTTTTTATTGTACAATGAAGTGAATTAGCTATACATATACCTATATCCCCTCCCTCTTGGACTTCCCTCCTCGCCTTCACCCCCATCTAGGTCATCACAGAGCACGGAGCTGAGCTCCCTGTGCTCTACAGCAGGTTCCCACTAGCTATCTATTTTACACATGGTAGTGTATTTATGTCAAACCTAATCTCCCAATTCGTCCCACCCTCCCCTTCCCCCGCTGTGTCCACATATCCGTTCTCTACGTCTACATCTCTATTCCTGCTCTACAAATAGGTTCATCTGTACCATTTTTCTAGATTCCACATATATATGCATTAATATGCGATATTTGTTTTTCTCTTTCTGCCTTACTTTACTCTGTATGACAGACTCTAGGTCCATCCACATCTCTACAAATGACCCAATTTCGTTCCTTTTTATGGCTGAGTAATATTCCATTGTAGATATGTACCACATTTTCTTTATCCATTCATCTATCGTTGGACATTTAGGTTATTTCCATGTCCTGGCTATTGTAAATAGTGCTGCAATGAACATTGGCGTACATGTGTCCTTTTCCATAGGATTTTAAATTGGACTTAGTGCTTCCAGTTTCTTTTTACTCCAATTCATCTTATTTTTGTTTCTGAATTTATTTACTCCCTACTAGTGCCCTAAGTAGTCCTTAAATTTTTTAAAATGATCACGAAATATTTTATCTTTATAAAATGATATTATTGTAGATCAGGAAACATACTCTGAGAGGGAGATTTCTGCTCACTGGGTCTACTGTGACATGTTCTTGAGATCAGTGCCTATAAGGGGAGGAGAAGAAGTCAGACTGGGCAGAGGAAGCTGTTGGGCAGCTCTGGACGCCAGGCCTTTATACTTCTGTATCTGCTGCTTCTGGAGAAGGGGAAAACATCGGGTGAAGTGCCTCTCTTTGGTTAAGGGCAGTTCCTAGAGAGGGCACTGTCAGCTGCCAGTTTCCCCAGAAGGCATGAGTGCTTTAGGCCTGAACAGAATTTTGAGTGGTACACTACAGCATCCACTATGAATATATATAACATATGAATAAGACATAAGAAATAAAACAAACACTCACTGTGTTGGAAAGAATAATCCCTGCCCTCTTCCCCACCATACACACAAGATGTCCATGTACTAATCCCTGGAGCATATGAATAGTATACCTTACATGGAAAAAGGGACTTTGCAGATGTGATTATGTTAAAGATCTTGAGATGGGGAGATTATCCTGGATTATCTGTGTGGGCCCTATGTAATCACAAGGATCCTTATTATAGGGAGGTAGGAAGGTCAGAATCAGAGAAGGACATGTGATGAGAGAAGCAGAGGTTGGAGCAGTATGGCCAGAAATCAAGAAATGCAGCAGCCTCTAAACACTGGAAGAGCCCCAAAATGTATTTTCTTCTAGATCCTCCAGAAAACTCTCAGCTCTGCCAACACTTTGATTTATGCCCCATAAGACCCATTTCAGACTTCTAAACTTCAAAACTGAAAGATAATAAATTTTAATGTTTTAAGCTACTAAGTTTGCAGTAATTTGTTATAGCAGCAATAGGAACCAGTACACCTATGTGCTCTCACCCCAGATTAAGCAATAGAACGTTAATCATGCCTTTGAGAGCCTCTGTCTGCCCTCTCCAGTCACATCCCTCTCCTTTCTTACCAAGGGTAACTACTATTCTGAATATTAATTTGATCATTTCCTCAATTTTCATTATAGTTTTACTCTATGTTTATATATTTCTAGTGGTACATTAAGTGTTTATGTTTTTATAGTATTCTGAAGTTGCTTTGTCATTCTACATTGTGTTTGAGATTCATCAATGTGATGTGTGGATCTGTGGTGCATTTATTTTACTGCTGTTGTATTCTAGTTTTATGAGTGTATGGCAATTGAGTTATCCTTTTGTTGGTTATTACTCTACCTTCTCATACTTGCTTTAACCTAGTAAAATTACTGCAGATTGTCCTCTGAATGGGTAAGGGCAACGTCTAAGGAAAAGCACATCAGAGAGATCAGTGTAGTATCACAATCTTTCTTTCTATTTACCTCACCTTCTTTCCTGACAAATGAATATCCTTCTCATTTTCATGGCCTTATTTATTTATTTATTTAAATCGTTTTTACATCTTTATTGGAGTATAATTGCTTTACAATGTTGTGTTAGTTTCTGCTGTATAACAAAGTGAATCAGCTATATGTATACATATATCCCCATATCCCCTCCCTCTTCAGCCTCCCTCCCATCCTCCCTATTGCACCCCTCTAGGTGGTCACAAAGCACTGAGCTGATCTCCCTGTGCTATGCGGCTGCTTCCCACTAGCTATCTATTTTACATTTGGTAGTGTATATATGTCCATGCCACTCTCTCACTTCGTCCCAGCTTCCTGTTCCCCCTCCCTGTGTCCTCAAGTCCATTCTCTACGTCTGCGTCTTTTTTTTTTTTGAAACTTAATAATGCAATTGACAAGGAAATTTAGTTATTTCTGAGATATACATTTTAAAGTAATAACTGGAATTATGACATAACATTATGTCAGAACATATAAGATTTTTAGGAATTTCGTGTATGTCTGAAACATTTATATTAACGTATTTCCATACAAATAACTCAAAGAAAGTTTAGTATTAGGTTTTTTAAAATTTTTATTTATTTTTTTATACAGCAGGTTCTTACTAGTCATCAATTTTATACACATCAGTGTTCCCCCTCCCTGTGTCCTCAAGTCCATTCTCTACGTCTGCGTCTTTTTTTTTTTTGAAACTTAAAAATATTTATTAATTCATTTATAATAACAATAATCAACCTATTACGTGTCAGCATAAATCACGTTTTTAACAGAAAATATCTATATTTTCCAAAACAAGAGAAAATATGTGAGAAGAGTGGCATTGTTTTACATTAAGTTCTTTTTACATAAATTTACATCACATTTTAAAAAATTCAAACAGAAAGTCACAAAAATTATAATCATCCTCATCAGTTCACTCAGCCCCATGTAATTAATTTTTTTTATCTTGATCTTTTGTTAACACTTTTATGAATTCATCAGTTTTCCATTAGAGTTCTAAATGCTTATTCATTCAGTTCAGCAGTATAGTCAGTTACCAGAAACCTGTACTTGTCAGAGTCTTTTTCATGAATTCCTTGAAGATGAAACCCTTTTATGGGAACATTTTTGCAAAAGCATCAGAGTACACCCAGGACTGTCTGTAAATGACAAAAGACTTAAAAAAGACCATGGTTAAAGATTTGATGAAAGTTCATAATAATGCAATTGACAAGGAAATTTAGTTATTTCTGAGATATACATTTTAAAGTAATAACTGGAATTATGACATAACATTATGTCAGAACATATAAGATTTTTAGGAATTTCGTGTATGTCTGAAACATTTATATTAACGTATTTCCATACAAATAACTCAAAGAAAGTTTAGTATTAGGTTTTTTAAAATTTTTATTTATTTTTTTATACAGCAGGTTCTTACTAGTCATCAATTTTATACACATCAGTGTTTACATGTCAATCCCAATTGCCCAATTCATCACACCACCATCCCCACCCCCCGCCACGGCTTCCCCCGCTTGGTGTCCATACGTTTGTTCTCTATATCTGTGTCTCAACTTCTGCCCTGCAGACCGGTTCATGTTTACCATTTTTCTAGGTTCCACATACATGCGTTAATAGACGATATTTGTTTTTGTGTTTCTGACTTACTTCACTCTGTATGACAGACTCTAGGTCCATCCACCTCACTACAAATGACTCAGTTTCGTTTCTTTTCCTGGCTGTGTAGTATTCCATTGTATATATGTGTCATGACCGAATTTAAATAAGTTCCTAGATGATAGGAATTGTGATGCTAAACCTGTTGTATTGTACAGTACTATGTATGAGGTATTGCTGGTGCTGAATAATTGTGAAATAATAATAGCAATAAATGTTATGTACTACCAGCATGTAGGCATCAGGACCATTTGGTTGCAAACAACAGAAACTCAACTCATACAAGCTTAAGTGGAAAACATATTCTTTTGGTTCACATATGTGGAAATTTCAGTGGGAGGAGCTAGACCTTTAAGGCACAGCTCGATACAAGGGTTGAAATGATATCCTTAGGACTCTATTTCTTTCCATCACTCAGATTATCCATCTTTGCCTGACCTCATTCTCAGAAAGAGAATATCATAATGGAAAGATGCCTAGTGTTGCTCCAAATCTACTTCATTTTACAAGTCATTTGTCCAGAAAAATAGAACATTACACTCCTTCCTAGTTACCAGATATGAAATCTCTGATGATCTGGAGATATTTTAATAGGTTTTGTTTGAGTCATGACAGTCTTACCTGATTTGCATGGACTGAAACTATTAATATGGAATGGATGAGATTGCATATTAATCCAAAGGAAAGGATGCTGAGCAGAAAAGAAATGTCCTCTACCACATATATCAGAAAACCTTCTCAAGTTTAATATATTTACCACTCTGCTAAGTGTGAGGTTGCTGGGATCTTAATCTAAACAAAAATAATCCTTATAAGCATGGATTCTCCCAGTCAAACATAAAAATCCAAATAAAGTTCAGGTTGATAGCCTATTATCTGGTTACATTTTCTCTTTGGAATCCAAATTGTTCTTAAAATGAAAGGAAAAACCTGTGAGGTATATGCCATTTTGTTGAATTTTGAACCACAGAAGCTTTAAGCTTCAAATACTGATTTTCACAGTGTCCATGCTGTGAAAATCCCTATGAGAAAACCAATTTCACTTTCAACTCGGTGTTTCTCTAATTTGGGACATGAGTGTATTATTTTTAACCTGACTCTGAGTTTGTATGTATACGTGTGTGTGTATTGGGTTATATGAATAGACAAAATGGTTGAGTGGGAAGAACATGGGGTCTGTGAGTAATAAGGCTTGAATTCCCACAAAACTTTAAAAATAATGCTTTAATACTTACTATGTTGCAGTTATCCCCCCACGTTGTAATCTAGCCTTTTACATATTTCATTTAATCATCAGTAGGATGTGAACACCTTAAGTTCAAAATAAGGATTGTGTTTTAGTTATTTTTATATTCCAAGCCTTGACCAGCATCTGACACATAGAGCTCACTGAATAAACATCTATTGAATTCTTACTGTTAACATAATATTTATCAAAAATAGTGATGTTAAGCATAATACTAATAAATATTACTTATTAAGTGGCTAATATGTGTCATGTTCTGCCAGGTACTTTTCAAGTTAATTTACTGTTTATTAAATTATTAACATCACAGCTTAGATGAGGCTCCTCATTTGTAAAAAGAATGTGGCTACATAATATCCAATATCTCTTCCAAGTTAAATGTTGTAGGAATTTCTTTTCCCTTTGACTTCCATTATAAGATTGGAGATGAGTTCTTATGGAAAGTATTTAAACCAAGTACATAATAAAATTTCACTTGGCACACATTGAACAATAGTTATTCACTAGGGGCTATATTCTGTGTTCTTCTAGTACTTTCTCTGTGGGAGAAGGCTGTTTGCTCTTCTCCAAAGATAGCCTATTATTAAAAATTCTGCTTAGAGTAGGCAGGACACTAGCAGTCTCCTCCAGGCTTCACTGTACCAGAACTTGAGTTTTATGTCTACCATCACCTTGAGAGTTTCGGAGCAGATTCATTCCCTCCCAATATCAATCTGCCTCTAATTATTACAAAGGAAAAGACTTCTGAATTATGTAGTAAGATGTTTATTTCCAGCTTGCCTTTCTTTCTTCAAACTGACTTTTATCATAGTTCAACTACCAGCATACTTATGTGTACAACTGCAATAATGAGTTTATTCACATCCACTCTAGCCCTCTCTAATCTCTTTTCCACATTGAAACCAGAATAATATCTTCAAAATTCCTATTAGTTCCTACTTACAAGACTTATATGGTATCCATTGTTCTAAGAATAAAGACAACATTCTGCAACCTGGTTTAGAAGGTTTTGCATAATAGGCCTCTGCTTCCTCTCAGAGACGTCTTCATGTTTCTTTCCCCTCTCTGCTCTAGCCACACTGGCCTACGTTGAATCCCCATACTCCCCAAGCACATGGGGTCTTTTCATGTATTGTTTCATCTGCTTGAAATTCTTTCTCTTCCCTCTTCATCTATTAATTTCATAGTTAAGAGTGTGGACTCTTGAACCAGATTACCTGGGTTTGTAATCCCAGTTCTACTACTCACTGGCGGTATGACCTCAGGCAAGACACTTAGCTTTTCTGTGCCTCAGTTTCCTAATTCGTAAAATGGGGGGTCTTTTTAGTTCTGAGCACCCAATTCTAAGTTATGGGGGTAGAGATTTTGTCCCCACACCTCTAACAAGCAATGCTCTGACACCAGCTGGGTATTCTACAGTTCTACCTTATCTACCCAGAGACAGCATCATATTCCACAAGTCGAGGGCTCAGTTCCACAGTACTCCCTAATCCCTCCCTACTCCAGATGCCAACCGCAAGCCCAGGTTGTTGCCTGTGCTTGTGACCAACTGGCTGTATATTGAAGGTTCACATGAACTCTTCCTTCGGTTTGATTAATTTGCAAAGCGGCCTACAGAACTTAGAGAAACATTTTGTTTACTAGATCACTGGTTCATTATGAACGGCTATAACTTAGGAACAGCCATTCCTAAGATGGAAGAGATGAATAGGGCAAGAGATGGGAAAAGGGGTGGAGCATCTATGCTCTCTCTATAGTCACAGTCATAATTTTACATTTATTTATGGGTTTAAAAAATAACCTAGGTGTTTCTTTTATTCTCTTTTTCCTTTTATTCTTTTACTTTAAACTGTACATTAACATTAAAATTTTTTTCCTACCAAATATTTGCCAGTTTTATTGAGGTATAATTGACATACATACACTGCACATATTTAAAGTACAATTTTATAAGCTTTGACATACGTATACAACTGTAAAATATCACCACAATCAGGCCTATCAAAGTTTAAAGTAGACCTACTTCCCATAGATCTCAAAGCCTCCAGAGGTTTTTGTTTTTGTTTTTGAATTGCCGGAGCACTTCTAGAAATGTTTTCAAAGGTGGTCTTTATGTGATGAATGTTCTGATGCTTATGTGCATGAAAGAATCATTATTTCAGCCACACACTTAGATAGTAGTTTAGTTTTATGTAAAGCCCTAGATTTGAAGTTCTTTTCTTTCAGTACTTTGAAAATATTGCTACATGTTCTTTTTATACCTTTTTTTTTTTTTTTTTTTTTTTTTTTTTTTTTTGTGGTACGCGGGCCTCCCACTGTTGTGGCTTCTCCCCTTGCAGAGCACA
>NC_041220.1:116872881-116876048 GCF_002837175.3 Physeter macrocephalus | reverse complement strand
CTGCTGTGGCCTCTCCCGTTGCGGAGCACAGGCTCCGGATGCACAGGCTCAGCGGCCATGGCTCACGGGCCCAGCCGCTCCGCGGCATGTGGGATCCTCCCAGACCGGGGCATGAACCCGTGTCCCCTGCATCGGCAGGCGGACTCCCAACCACCGCGCCACCTGGGAAGCCCTCTTCTTATACCTTTTAAGTGATTATTTGACTCATGTCTTTTTCCACAACTATACTGTAAACTCTATGAAGGCAGAGGTCATGTGGTTTTTGCTCATCATTGTATCCCCTTGTGTATCCAGCATAGTGCCTTGGTACTTAATAGGTGCTCCTTCACTTTTGTTGAATGAATGAACAAAGATTTAGGGTGAAGCAAGACTAGAAAGATATTTGGGATGTTTTGGATGGTCTTGAAAGCTAGTTGAAAAGTTTGTATTTAATTTGGCAAGCAATAGAGTTACACAGAGTTTTAAGATAGTGTTCCATAGTGACATAATTAGAGCAGCCCTTTAGGAAGCTTATTCTGACAACAATATATTAGATACATTGGAGTGCTAGAAGCATGGAAACCAATTATAGTACTACAATAACAATGCAGGCTAAAGAATGAAAGCCTGAACTCGGATGCTGGGTGTGGGAATTGCAAACTGGAGACATATTTGAGACAGGACAGGACTTGACAAGGGTAGTGAATGATTTTTAAACTTCAGGTCTGGATGACTGGGAGACAAGTGTTCCATGAACAGAAATAGGAGATTTGAGACAAACAAACAGTTTAGATGAGACATATGTTCTGAGTTAGGTTTGAAATGGTTTTGGTTTGAGGTGCTGATGGGATGTTCAGGAAAAAGCTGAAATTGTGGCTGTGGAGCTCAGGACATGGTTCACAACTAGAGATAAGGTCTTAAACAGGGCTGGCCATCTATGACCCATGGATAGCCAACCTGCTACTCACTTTTGTATGGCCCACAAGTCAAGACTGTATTTTACATTTTTAAATGCTGAGAGAAAATTAAGAAAGAGTAATATTTTGTGACACATGGAAATTATATGAAATTCGATTTTAATGTTCATAGTTTTATTAGAACAGAGCCACACTTGTTTCTGTATTGTCTGTGGTTGCTTTTGTACCACAAAAGCAGAGTCAAATAGTTCCATCACACTGTACGGCCTGCAAAGCCTGAAATATTTACTGTCTGGCCTTTTACTGAAAAAAATTGCTACTGTATACATACATTCCTGAGTTGTCAACTGTTGTCACTCTTTTGCAAAGCAGTTTGACCAGAACAGAGCACAAAAAAATGGTAACAGCTGTATTAAAATAACAAAGTTATGGACTTTTCTCTCCTTTTACAAATTCAGGTATTTTAACAAGACATTGATAATTTTTCTTAAAATAAATTTTATAAAAAATCCATTCAGGTATTTCAGGCAAATGCAAATGTATTTACTGTTTGAATGAAGAGCAGAATTCTAAGCCTGTAATAAAAATTGGGACACTTCATTAGGTCATACCAAGCAGAATTTTACACAAATGAAGGTAACTGTAAGATGTGGCAGGGAAAGGGGAAACTAGATTCTGCTTGTTCAGCCCTAGGGAGGGGCTGTGTTATAAATGGATCAGTCACCTGTAGTTGAAGGCCCAGGTCTTAGCTTTAAAGCAAAGGAATTCAATTTTTCAGTTATCTTGGAGTTGGTTTTTGATTGCATTTCTTCCCAATAAGAACGACCATCTGGTACAGCAAAAAGGAAAAGTAGCTGGGTGGACCTGTGGAGAGTTGTCATCAAACCAGAAGAGCTTCTTACTGTTATATAAAGACAAAGTGAGGGCTTCCCTGGTGGCGCAGTGGTTGAGAATCTGCCTGCCAATGCAGAGCACTCGGGTTCAAGCCGTGGTCTGGGAAGATCCCACATGCCACGGAGCATCTGGGCCCATGAGCCACAACTACTGAGCCTGTGCATCTGGAGCCTGTGCTCCGCAACAAGAGAGGCCGCGATAGTGAGAGGCCCATGCACTGCGATGAAGAGTGGTCTCTGCTTGCCGCAACTAGAGAAAGCCCTCACATAGAAACGAAGACCCAACACAGCCAAAAATAAATATAAATAAATAAATAAATATGTTTTTTTTTTTTAAAAAAGACAGTGCATCTGACTCAAATGCTTGAATCGGTCAATCAAGTTACCTTCTGCTATGAATAAAGTTGATAAATATTGACAAACATTGCTCTTTGGCTCTCTTATTTTAGACCCTATGATGATCATTACTCTTCAGTTACATAGCATGACACCATTATAGACAACAATAAAAAATACCCAAAGTTAACTTTATATTTATTCCCTTTGATAAAATTAAGGAGCAGTGTAATTTGGGGGAACACTCTAACATTGTGAAAGTTAACTCAGAGAATGATTTTTATTAAGCTCTTCCCCCAAATTCTTGGGAGTTCATCATTTTTAGGAATTACATTTTCATATTTTCAGCTTATAGTGAGTATTTAATATATTTTGTGATAATTCTTCAGCTATTTTGCCAAAAGGTAAGAGTTATTCCCCTTTTAGCATGGTCAATAACATAGATAAGGAATGTCACATCATTAAAAAATACAACTTTATAGGGTTTGAGGTATATAGAATATTTTCAGTATTTAGTGTGACTTGAAATATGTTTTAATATTTTCTGTGGTAAGTTTTTAGCACATATTTTCTGGCACAATATAAAATGACAGCTGGAATAGCATAAGTATTTCTATGTCAGACATATCAAGTTTGAGAGGCAAGAGAGGACAATATGAAGAAGTCCATCTGTTGGGAAGGTGGCCCTAGACCTGTGGACAAAGGGCAGACCTAGAGATGCTAGAATTGAAATTTGAGGCAGAGCAACAGATGAGGTCAACAAGAGAACCTGTGGAAATGGAGGAGAGTCTGTGTGATGTGAAGGTAATATGTATAAAAGTATCTGCCACAGTGCCTGGCACATACTATGCACCTTATATATGGTCAGTGCTATAGAGTGGACTGGCAGTCAAGGAGCATTGGGGTTATGCAAAGAAAAAGAAGCCCGCGAGAGTGGTTTAAGAAATAGGAGAGGGCTTCCCTGGTGGTGCAGTGGTTGAGAGTCCGCCTGCTGATGCAGGGGACACGGGTTCGTGCCCTGGTCTGGGAAGATCCCACATGC
>NC_041220.1:116867712-116872791 GCF_002837175.3 Physeter macrocephalus | reverse complement strand
AGTGAGACCCCTGCGTACCACAAAAAAAAAAAAAAAAAAAAAAAAAAAAGAAGAAGAAATAGAATCTTCAGCAAAGTAGCAGGATACAAGATTGACATTCAGAAATCAGTTGCATTTCTTTACACTAATAATGAAATATCAGAAAGGGAATGTAAATAAAAAACCTTTTAAAATTACACCAAAACCCCCCACAAAACCCTAGGAATAAACCTGGCCAAGGAGGTGGAAGACTTATACACTGAGAACTATAAAACATTAATAAAGAAAATTAAAGGGGATTCAGAGAAATGGAAAGATATCCCATGCTCTTGGAATGGGAGAGTTAATATTGTTAAAATGGCAATACTACCCAAAGCAATCTACAGATTTAATGTGATCCCTATCAAATTACCCATGACATTTTTCACAGAACTAGAACAAATCATCCAAAAATTTATATGGAACCATAAAAGACCCAGAATTGCTGAAGCAATTGTGAGGGAAAAAAAGCAGGAGGCATAACTCTCCCAGATTTCAGACAATACTACAAAGCTACAGTAATTAAAACAGTGTGGTATTGGTACAAAAACAGACATATACAGATCAATGGAACAGAAAAAAGAGTCCAGAAATAAACCCACACACCTACAGTCAATTAATCTTCAACAAAGGAGGCAAGACTATACAATGGGAAAAAGGCAGTCTCTTCAGCAAATGGTACTGGGAAAGTTGGACAGCTGCACGTAAATCAATGAAGTTAGAACACACCCTGACACCATGCACAAAAATAAACTCAAAATGGCTTAAAGACAGACATAAGGCATGATACCATAAAACTCCTAGAAGAAAGCATAGCATAGGCAAAACATTCTCTGACGTAGGTTGTATTGGTGTTTTCTTAGGTCAGTCTCCCAAGGCAATAGAAATAAAAACAAAAACAAACAAATGGGACCTAATCAAACTTACAAGCTTTTGCACAGCAAAGGAAACCATAAAAAACTAAAACTAAAACAAAAAAGGCAACCTATGGAACGAGAGAAAATATTTGCAAATGATGCAACTGACAAGGGCTTAATCTCCAAAATATACAAACAGCTTATACAAGTCAACAACAACAAAAAAACAACCCAATTGAAAAATGGGCAGAAGACCTTAATAGACATTTCTCCAAAGAAGACATACAGATGGCCAGTAGGAACATGAAAAGATGCTCAACATCACTAATTATTAGAAAAATGCAAATCAAAACTACAGTGAGGTACCACCTCACACTGGTCAGAATGGCCATCATTAAAAAGTCTGCAAATAACAAATGCTGGAGAAGGTGTGGAGAAAAGGGAACCCTCCTACACTGTTGGTGGGAATGTAAGTTGGTACAGACAACAATGGAAAACAGTATGGAGGTTCCTCCGAAAACTAAAAATAGATTTACCATATGATCCAGCAATCCCACTCCTGAGCATATACCTCCCAAAACTATAATTCAAAAAGATACATGCACCCCTATGTTCATAGCAGCACTATTCACAATAGCAAAAACATGGAACCAACCTAAATGTCCATCAACAGATGAATGAGGAAAGAAGATGTGGTACAAATATACAAAGGAATACTACTCAGTCATAAAAAAAGAACGAAATAATGCCATTTGCAGCAACATGGATGCAACTAGAGATTATCATACTAAGTGAAGTAAGTCAGAAAGAGAAAGACAAATAACAAATCACTTATATGTGGAACCTAAAAAATGGCACCAATGAACCTATCTACAAAACAGAAACAGATTCACATGGAAAGACAACAGCCTTGTGGTTGCCAAGGGGGAGGGGGGAGGGAGAAGGATGGACTGGGAGTTTGGAGTTAGTAGATTCAAACTATTACATTTAGACTGGATAATCAACAAGGTCCTACTGTATAGCACAGGGAACTATATACAATCTCCTGGGATAAACGATAATGGAAAAGAATACAAAAAAAGAATGTATATTTGTGTATAACTGAGTCACTTTGCTGTACAGCAGAAATTAACACAACATCGTAAATCAACTATACCTTAATAAAAAAATAAAATTAGAAATAGAATCTTTTTATTAAGGGCTGGAGTATTTAATAAAATTTCTTCATCATTGGGGTCCTTTCTCCCAGGATTGAAATCTACACAAGTATCTGTAATAGCTGGTAATAAAAAGACTCAAAGTTCAGTTGACAAGAAAATTAACTTCTTTACACTGAGAGAAGTTAGCAACATTGGGAAACAAGAAGATTGCAGAGGTCATGGGATGGAAATGCAATAATCAGAGCTTCTGAGTTAATTATTAGGGCAAATTCCTCACCACTCTTTCTAACATCCTTCTGCTTTCAGAGGTGAAATCCTTTACTTTATAAATACAGTTTATCAAAGACTCTTCTATTTTAGAATAAATAGTAATTATAAAGCAGTTTCTAGAATATGAAGCCTAATCTCTAAAGTGTTTCAATCTTCAGACAATTATTCAAAAACTTTTTATTCTGGAAAATTTCAAACATACACAGAATTAGAAAAAAAAAGGAATATTAATCTCCATCTGCCATCACTCATTTTGCCAGTCTTGTTTCATCTATCTCCTTGCACATCTCCCACGACCAAAAAAAACCAAAGTGTCGCTTGCATCCTAACAATGAGAAAAAAGCCAGGTAGTAACTTATCAAACCCATCAGAGAACTGAGGTTGCAAGGCAAACAGATAAATTCTAAAGGGTGACAAGTCTCTCCAAGGAGAAATGGCACGACAACCTGTTTCACCTTTTGCAGAACATAGACAGAAGAGATTGTTGTCATAAAAGCAGGAAAAAGAAAACAGTTAAAGTTTTAACAAAACCTTAAAGCTGAGTGGGGGCTACCCTGACAGTTTAGGGTATTTGGGAACGTTTGAGTCATTCATTTGGCAATTCTTGTCCATTGGTCTCTACCTGGTGTTCACAAAAAAGACTGTGAGTACAGTCTTGGGTACAGGCCAGGAGATCCGAGAGCATGCTCCTTGGTGAAAATCTGTCCACTTTCTAGACTTTTCTCACATGCAAAGTAAAAGCTGTAAACCTCTGGGGGATGGGCAGGAAACCATTCTACTCCCAGGGCCCAGGCATATGTACAGTGCTGCTGAGGAAGGGACAGAAGCAAAAGCCATATGCCACAGTGAGAAGGACAGGAAACTCCTCTGTGCAACCACGAGTCTTGTACTGGAAGAAGAGCTGTATGCTGCTGGAGGAGAGGCAGAAAACCTTCTCCAGCCCAAGACTCCCAAGAGTTTGATTCCTAGAGCTGGGAGGGACAGAAAAATTGGGAAAGCCTACACCTAAGCACATGGGTACACATGGCCTGGGTAAGGCTGAGGATGGGCAGGAGAAATAAGAACCTTCTACGTCCCACCATAAACTACCCATCAAGTAACAAACAATGACAGTCCACTGCTGGAGAAAAAGGAAAAAGTAACAAGGTGGTAGGTTTAAATTCAATCATATAAATAAATACATTAACTGTAAATGCTTCAAACATCCCAACTGGATGGCAGACATTGTTAGATTGAATTGAATTTGTAATTAAAACCCTCCCTACAAAGAAAACTCCACGCTCAGATGGCTTCACTGGTAAATTCTACCAAACATTTAAGGAAGAAATATATCAATTTTACTCAAAGGTTTTTGGAACATAGAAGAGAAGGAATACTTCCCAACTCATTTTATGAGACTAGCATTCACTCTGATTCCAGATCAAAGACATTTCAAGAAAAGACAATTTAATATCAATATATCACATAAACATGGATGCAAATATCTTCAGCAAAATATTAGCTAATAAAATCCAGAAATATATAAAAAGGATAAAACATCATAACTAAGTTGGATTATCCCAGGACTGTAGGGTTGGTTCATGTTCACTCATCAGTGTAATTTGCCATATCAATAGATTAAAAAGGAAAAACCATATGATCCTCTCAATAGATGCAGGAAAAAAAAGTATTTCATGCCACAATCACAGAAAGATAGACAAGATGAAAAGGTAGAGGGCTATATACCAGATGAAGGAACAAGATAAAACCCCAGAAAAACAACTAAATGAAGAGGAGATAGGCAACCTTCCAGAAAAACAATTCAGAATAATGATAGTGAAGATGATCCAGGACCTCGGAAAAAGAATGGAGGCAAAGATCGAGAAGATGCAAGAAATGTTTAAAAAAGACCTAGAATAATTAAAGAACAAACAAACAGAGTGGAAGACAGAATGGTGGAATTCACTGCTGTGGAACAGAATAAAGAAAAAAGAATGAAAAGAAATGAAAACAGCCTAAGAGACCTCTGGGACAACATTAAACGCAACAACATTCGCATTATAGGGGTCCCAGAAGCAGAAGAGAGAGAGAAAGCACCTGAGAAAATATTTGAAGAGATTATAGTAAAAAACTTCCCTAACTTGGGAAAGGAAATAGCCACCCAAGTGCAGGAAGCACAGCAAGTCCCATACAGGATAAACCCAAGGAGAAACATGCCGAGACACATAGAAATAAAATTGGCAAAAATTAAAGACAAAGAAAAATTCTTGAAAGCAGCAAGGGACAAATGACAACATACAAGGGAACTCCCATAAAGTTAACAGCTGATTTCTCAGCAGAAACTCTACAAGCCAGAAGGGAGTGGCATGATATACTTAAAGTGATGAAAGGGACAACCTACAACCTACAACCAAGATTACTCTACCCGGCAAGGATCTCATTAAGATTCGATGGGGAAATCAAAAGCTTTACAGACAAGCAAAAGCTAAGAGAATTCAGCACCACCAAACCAGTTCTACAACAAATGCTAAAGGAACTTCTCTAAGTGGGAAACACAAGAGAAGAAAAGGACCTACAAAAACAAACCTAAAACAATTAAGAAAATGGTCATAGGAACATACATATCAATAATTACCTTAACCGTGAATGGATTAAATGCTCCAACCAAAAGACACAGGCTTGCTGAATGGATACAAAGACAAGACCCATCTATATGCTGTCTACAAGAGACCCACTTCAGATCTAGGGACACATACAGACTGAAAGTGAGGGGATGGAAAAAGATATTCCATGCA
>NC_041220.1:116866441-116867535 GCF_002837175.3 Physeter macrocephalus | reverse complement strand
ATAAGGCAACTGCTAACAGCTATAAAAGAGGAAATCGACAGTAGCACAATAATAGTGGGGGACTTTAACACCTCACTTACACCAATGGACAGATCTTCCAAAATGAAAATAAATAAGGAAACAGAAGCTTTAAATGACACAATAGACCAGATAGACTGAATTGATGTTTATAGGACATTCCATCCAAAACCAGCAGATTACACTTTCTTCTCAAGTGTGCACGGAACATTCTCCAGGATAGATCACATCTTGGGTCACAAAACAAGCCTCAGTAAATTTAAGAAAATTGAAATCATATCAAGCATCTTTTCTGACCACAACGCTATGAGATTACAAATGAATTACAGGGAATAAAACATAAAAAACACCCATACATGGAGGCTAAACAATATGTTACTAAATAACCAAGAGTTCACTGAAGAAATCAAAGAAAGAAATCATAAAGATCAGAGCAGAAATAAATGAAATAGAAACAAAGAAAACAATAGCAAAGATCAATAAAACTAAAAGCTGGTTCTTTGAGAAGATAAACAAAATTGATAAACCATTAGCCAGACTCATCAAGAAAAAGAGGGAGATGACTCAAATCAATAAAATTAGAAACCAAAAAGGAGAAGTTACAATAGACAATGCAGAAATACAAAGCATCCTAAGAGATTACTACAAGCAACTCTACACCAATAAAATGGACAATGTGGAAGAAATGGACAAATTCTTAGAAAGGTATAACCTTCCAAGACTGAACCAGGAAGAAACAGAAAATATGAACATCAAATCACAAGTAATGAAATTGAAACTGTGATTTAAAATCTTCCAACAAACAAAATTCCATGACCAGATGGCTTCACAGGTGAATTCTATGAAACATTTAGAGAAAAGCTAACACCCATAACACCCATCCCTCTCAAACTCTTCCAAAAAATTGCAGAGGACAGAACACTTCCAAACTCATTCTATGCGGCCACCATCACCCTGATACCAAAACCAGACAAAGTTACTACAAAAAAAGAAAATGACAGACCAATATCACTGATGAATATAGATGCAAAAATACTCAACAAAATACTAGCAAACAGAATCCAACAACATATTAA
>NC_041220.1:116864914-116865533 GCF_002837175.3 Physeter macrocephalus | reverse complement strand
AAATGACTATACCACCCAAAGCAATCTACAGATTCAGTGCAATCCCTATCAAATTACCAATGGCATTTTTTACGGAACTAGAACAAATCATCTTAAAATTTGTATGGAGACACAAAAACCCCGAATAGCCAAAGCAGTCTTGAGAGAGCTGGAGGGAGCTGGAGGAATCAGACTCCCTGACTTCAGACTATACTACAAAGCTATAGTAATCAATACAATATGGTACTGGCAGAAAAACAGAAACATAGGTCAATGGAGCAAGATAGAAAGCCCAGAGATAAACCCACGCACCTGTGGTCAAGTAATCTATGACAAAGGAAGCAAAGATATACAATGGAGAAAAGACAGTCTCTTCAATAAGTGGTGCTGGGAAAACTGGACAGTTAAATGTCAAAAAATGAATTAGAACACTCCCTAACACCATACACAAAAATAAACTCAAGTTGGATTTGAGACCTAAATGTAAGACCGGACACTATAAAACTCTTAGAGATAAACATAGGAAGAACACTCTTTGACATAAATCACAGCAAGATCTTTTTTGATCCACGTCCTAGAGTAATGGAAATAGAAACAAAAATAAACAAATGGGACCTAATGAAACTTAAAAGCTTTTGCA
>NC_041220.1:116856061-116864792 GCF_002837175.3 Physeter macrocephalus | reverse complement strand
CTCCAAAGAAGACATACAGATGGCCCAGAAGCACATGAAAAGCTGCTCAACAGCACTAATTATTAGAGAATGCAAAGCAAAACTACAATGAGGTATCACCTCACACCAGTTACAATGGGCATCATCAGAAAATCTACAAACAACAAATGCTGGAGAGGGTGTGGAGAAAAGGGAATCCTCTTGCACTGTTGGTGGGAATGTAAATTGATATAGCCACTATGAAGAACAGTATGGAGGTTCCTTAAAAAACTAAAAATAGAACTACCATATGACCCAGCAATCCCACTACTGGGCATGTACCCAGAGAAAATCATAATTCAAAAAGACACATGCACCCCAATGTTCATTGCAGCACTATTTACAATAACCAGGTCATGGAAGCAACCTAAATGCCCATTGACAGACGAATGGATAAAGAAGATGTGGTACATATATACCATGGAATATTACTCAGCCATAAAAAGAAACTGAGTCATTTATTGACACGTGGATGGATCTATAGACTGTCATACAGAGTGAAGTAAGTCAGAAAGAGGAAAACAAATATCATATATTAATGCATGTATGTGGAACCTAGAAAAATGGTAAAGATGAACCGGTTTGCAGGGCAGAAGTTGAGACACAGATGTAGAGAACAAACGTATGGACGCCAAGGGGGGAATACTGCGGTGGGATGGGGATGGTGGTGTGCTGAATTGGGCGATTGGGATTGCCATGTATACACTGATGTGTATAAAATTGATGGCTAATAAGAACCTGCAGTATAAAAAAAACAACTAATACTAAACTTTCTTTGGGTTATTTGTATGGAAATATGTTAATATAAATGTTTCAGACGTACATGAAATTTCTAAAAACCTTATAAGTTCTGGTATAGTGTTATAAGTCATAATTCTAGTTATTACTTTAAAATGTATATCTCAGAAATAACTAAATTTCCTTGTCAATTGCATTATTATGAACTTTCATCAAATCTTTAACCGTGGTCATTTTTAAGTCTTTTGTCATTTACAGACACCTATTTGTCCCTATTGACGTTTAAAGAAAACTCCACCTAACAACAGCAGAATACACATTCTTTTTAAGTGCACCCAGAGCATTTACTAAGATAAACTGTATTGTATGCTATCAAACAAGTCCCAATAAATTTTAAAAGATTCAAATCATACAAAAAATGCTCTCTTCATAGTATGAGTGTGTTTTGTGTTTGGTAATTGCAATCATTGTTGCTTTTGTTGTGGTCATCCATTTACAATGCTTGGTGTCAGTTTATTTATCTCTTGTAAAAATAAAATACAGTGTGTGTGTGTGAAGAAAAAATTTAAAAATAAAGTTAAAAGCAGAAAATAAATACTTAAGCCATTACTCCAACAACAACAACAACAGCAACAAAAGTATTTCACCAATTTAACATCCATGCATTATAACAATTTTCAGCAAACTAGGAAAAGAAGGGAACTTTCTCAACTTGATAAAGGAACTCTATCAAATACCTACAGCTATAATCACACTTAATGGTGAAAGAGTGAATGAATACTTTTTTGCTAAGATGAAGAACCAGGCAAGGATGTTGGCTTTCACCATTTCTATTAAACTGGAAGTCCTAGACAGTGAAATAGACAAAGAGGGAGAGAGAGAGAGAGAGAGAGAGAGAGAGAGAGATAATGTATATGCCTATTGGCCATAGGCATTCCTTGTCTTTATTCAAAGATGACATGAACCTGTAGATAAAAAATCCCAATGAATCTACAGAAAAATACTAATGTCAATAAATTAATTTAGCAGAATTTCAAGATATAAGGTCAAAATACAAAAATCAACCATATTTCTGTATGTACTACAGCAAGCAATTGAAATTGTAATAAAAATATGCTATTTAGCAAAGTGACAAAAACCATGAAAAATTTTGAAAAATTCCTATTTTAGTACTGTATTAAGAAGTGACAGAAATACAATTTTGGCTTCTTCTTTTTTTTTTTTCTTTTTAAAGTGAGAGCCTAGGTTTAATTCTCAGGATTACTTACGTGAGGATAGTACAGAAATACTTGGGAATATCTCTGTTAATATTTAGCTAGAGGTGCCACCTGCAGGCAAAAAATAAAATAGCAATTCACTGGGCCTTTTTTCTTTTTGAATGGGATTGAATTCATCATCAGTACTCATTTTTTCTTTGTTTAAAATAATAGGGTGGGAGTTTGGGATTGACATGTACACACTGCAATATTTAAAATATTTAAGATAATCAACAAGGACCTACTGTAAATAAAATAAAATAAAATAAAATAAAATAATCTAGCTCCCTCTTTCCTCCAATGATTTACCAGTCTTTCCTGATTTTCCTTTGTTGTTAGTTTTTTTAATTCCCATTTTTTCACTTGTTCTTTGGTCAACATCATCCTCTTCTCCTCCCTTATTCAACTATCTTCCACACCAAAAGACACATGTGATAAGATTTCTAAACAATAATGATTGGATTTAGGAATTTAATTTTCGATTAGTTAGTATGTACATAACCCTAAGTCTTGCCATGTGTAAAACATTATTTATCTCAGATTTTAGCCTCCAAAGATTAGGAATGTGCAAGTTTAGCTGTTTCTTTTTCTTGTTTCTTCCATGAATTATTTTTTAAGCCTTGGATTTAGCTTTAAGAAATATCAGTTTAGAGTGAATTTCACATAAAGTCATGAACATCTTTTACTATTTCTCTTAACCTCTGGGTTTTTCTGAGATTAAATTGCTGCCATTAATTTTTCCTCATAGCTTCTTTGTTCTTGAGGCTATTTTTCTTTGATTTTACCCCTTAGGTAATAATTAACTGGGATACAGTATGATGCGCTATTGACTGGATTTAAATATTCTAGTGTCAGTTGCTTTCATTTGTTCTTGGAAGGAAATATCTTAATTTCTAATAAGGATAAAAACATTTGTTTAGGACATAAAAAATTGCACTTTCAAATATTTAACTAAAGTATTAGCAGTATGAATTAGTCACTTTATGCTCTGTTATGCTATGCTAGCTAACAAATTAATCCTCACACTTTAGTAGCCTAACAAAATAAATGTTTACTTTTCATTCACAACATAGTTCAATAATGATTGAGATGTCTTCTTATAGAACTGGAGCATGCACTATTCAAAGTTGCTTTGGGAGAGAAAAGAGGGCTTGAAAAGGCGACTCAGCTTTTAACTGTCTTGGCTTGAGTATGACATTCATCACTTCTGTTTACAATTTATTGCCTAGAACTTGATGTATGGCCCCAATCTAACTGTAGGGAAGGCTATGACATATACAGAAGCACATGTATATTTTATGAGATTTAATAGTCTCTGTCACATTGCTTTTATTGTTAAATCTTGACTTTTTTTTTTTACAGAAAAGTGATATATGAAATAGAGAAAACAAATTTTCCAACAAAAGAATTAGAATCCTAATATAGAACTTCCTTTACTTTAAAATGTATATCTCAGAAATAACTAAATTTCCTTGTCAATTGCATTATTATGAACTTTCATCAAATCTTTAACCGTGGTCATTTTTAAGTCTTTTGTCATTTACAGACAGTCCGGGGTGTACTCTGATGCTTTTGCAAAAGTGTTCCCATAAAAGGGTTTCATCGTCAAGGAATTCATGGAAAAGACTCTGGCAAGTACAGGTTGCTGGTAACTGACTATAGTGCTGAACTGAATGAATAAGCATTTTTAGAACTCTAATGGAAAACTGATGAATTCATAAAAGTGCTAACAAAAGATCAAGATAAAAAAATTAATTACATGGGACTGAGTGAACTGATGAAGATGATTATAATTTTTGTGACTTTCTGTTTGAATAATAATAATAAAAAATCCCACAAGGACTCAGAGGCCAAAAATATACAAATCAATTTTCACTGCAAAGTAAAGGACCTGTTACAGTGGAGGATTACTGGACTGAATGTCAATATTATGACATAGTATGAGTGTGTTTCTAATTGCAATCATTGTTGCTTTTGTTGTGGTCATCCATTTACAATGCTTGGTGTCAGTTTATTTATCTCTTGTAAAAATAAAATACAGTGTGTGTGTGTGTGAAAAAAACAAAAAACAAAAAACAGATTCTAAGCCTACTGTGAAATATATTCTATGACATAGTTAAATATATTTAGTCTTTATTTCTATTAACAAAACATTTCCATAAAGTGATTATGGTCAGCAATATTAGTCTATAAAATTTGCATGTGATAAGATGCACAGAATGCCTGTTGACAAGTGATTCTCTTATTAGAGCTCTTGATTTGAAATACAGAAACCTTTCAAATCTACTGACAAAATAAATTAGTTAATTTAAAAAAAGAACTAAAATTAGTCAAGTGAAATTTGGAGCCAAATTAATACAACATGATATTTATTTATAATGCATTAACTATATACTCATGCTGATTGGTTGATTTCAAAGGGATTTGTGGAGATTTAAAAATATGTCTACAAATTCTTTGCCATTCTTCTCTTCTAAAAGTGGAACCTAATTTCTAAGAGTGGGCTGGACTTAAGAGATGCACTTCTAATGATAAAATGCGGTGGATATTATGATGGGTGTGACTTCAAAAACTATATCATAAGAAGCATCCTGGCTCCCTCCATGCTTTCTCTCTTGGGTCACTGGCTTTGGGGGAATATACCAAACAGCTCTATGTACAGTGAGGAACTGAGGCCTCCTACCAACAGCCATGTAGCAGAACTGGTGTAGAAATGGATTTTGTAGTCCCAGTCAAGCCTTCAGCTGAAGCTCCAGCAACCTCATGAGAACTCCTGAGCCAGACCACCCAGCTCTGAAACTCCAGACCCACGAAAACAGTGAGATAATAAATTTTTTTTTAATTAAAAAAAAATTTATTTTATTTTTTTTGGCCGCTTTGGGTCTTCGTTGCTGCATGCGGGCTTTCTCTAGCTGTGGCTAGCGGGGGCTACTCTTCATTGCGGTGCGCGGGCTTCTCATTGCGGTGGCTTCTCTTGTTGCAGAGCATGGGCTCTAGGCACGCGGGCTTCAGTAGTTGTGGCACATGGGCCTCAGTGGTTGTGGCTCGCGGGCTCTAGGTGCGCGGGCTCAGTAGTTGTGGCACACGGGCTTAGTTGCTCCATGGCATGTGGGATCTTCCTGGACCAGGGCTTGAACCCGTGTCCCCTGCATTGGCAGGCGGATTCTTAACCACTGCGCCACAAGGGAAGCCCAATGTTTTTGTTTTTAATCACTATGATTTGGGGTAATTTGTTATGTAGCAGTAGATAACTAATTCAGTATTATAAGGTAAAATCAACTTTATTGGCATAAAAAATTTCCTAATGAAATGCTAAGTAAAAACATTTTAATTGGCACTAACACTCAAATAAAACTGTGAGTACTTCATGTGTGTAGGGGAGGAAGAGGGAAATGAGGGGTGGAGAACTGTTATTCATTAATTTTATTGTTCTCTTACAATATTATATTAACAAAATATTAACCAAATAATTCAGGAGAAAAACCAAGCGAATTTAGATGTTTTCATTTAAATATGTCAATAATACATAGAAATTTAATAACTGCAATATACTCTGAACATTAAAAAGGATTCTAATTTTAAAATTAGTCATAATAATGTTTAGTTTACAGTAATTAAAATATGGATTCTGCATAATCTGTATGTAAAATATACAAGATGTATTGATGAATATTAGAAGTCAGGCTATGGCCATATTCGTGTATACTGCCAAACACTTGCTGTATGAGTCAAATTAATATTTGAGGCCACATTGTTATCAATTTTCACTGTCATTGGTGATAAGAACTCTAAAAATAACCAGAACCCCTATGCTATTATAATGAAAGTCTGTGAAAAAGCATATTTGCTCTTGTTTGTGTGTCATATTACTTTTCCTTTGGTAATAAGTTCCAAAGTAAAATTTAAGAACTAGCATATCCCTGAGGAGATTTAAAATATGGTCTGTATTGCATTAGTTTTAATATTCTATTTAATAAGTAACAATAACACCATTGTCTCCCAAAGAATCAGCCCACATGATCCTTATGCCCGTGGGTCAATAAACTTGACCAGGTTGATACCCTGACCTTGGGCATGCAGCTCATAATGAAATTTTTAAAAATCATTGAGATATAATTCACATACCATAAAATTCACCCCTTTAAAATGTACAATTCAGTAGTTTCTAGCATATTCACAAGACAGTGCAATCATCACCGCTATCTAATTCCAGAACACTTTCATCACTCCCAAAAGGATCTCTGTATCCGTTAGCAGTCACTCCTCATTTTCGCTTCCTCTCAGCCCCTGGCAACCACTAATCTATTTTCTATCTTTGTACATCTCATATCTATGGTATCATACAACATATGGTCTTCTGTTTTTGGCTTCTTTCATTTAAGCACAATGTTTTCAAGGTTCATCCATGTTGTAACATGTGTTAGTACTTCATTCTTTTTTATGGCTGAATGACATTCCATTGTATGGGTGGATATACAACATTTTGTTTAGTTATTCATCTGCTGATGGGCATTTATGTTGTTCCCACTTTTTGGTTATTATGAATAATACTGCTTTGAACATTCGTGTACAGGTTTTTTTGTGGATGTGTGTTTTTATTTCTCTTGGGCATATATGTAGAAGTGGAACTTCTGGGTCATATGGAAATTCTATGTTTAAATTTTTGAGGAACTACCAAACTGTTTTCCAAAGCAGCTACACAATTTAAAATTCCCATCAGCAATCTATGAGTGTTCCAGTTTCTCCACATCCTTGCACAGGTGTTATTATCTGTTACTGATTATAGCCATCCTTGTGGGTGTGTACTAGTATCTTGTGATCTTCATTTTTATTTCCTAATGACTAATGATGTTGAGTATCATTTCAGGTACTTATTGACCATTTGTATATTTTCTTTGGTGAAATATAATGAAAAATTTAAAAAACTTTCTCATGTCATCTATTTATCCAAGACATTAATAGATATAGGTATAAAAGTTTTAAATATATTTTATGTATGAAATTATAATTTTTACATTACTCTTATATCAGCTGCATCTGCTTCTCTAGGGCCAGGCTTGAGCATGTGATATGTGGAAGTTAGCCATGGTAGAGCATGTTAGGAGTGCTGCTTATCCAGTTTTGTACTTCTTAGGTACCCAAATGTCCAGGGTAGGTACCCAAATGTACCAGGGTAGGCACCACTTAGTTCAGGTATCTGTACCTGATGAGTTCCTTAAGATGTGAAATTAATGAAGAAAAAAGAAGTTTGTTGAAAGTGAATACTGTTTAATGACAACTGTATTTAGTTTTCTATACTGTTGACTTAAGTGAAATTATATGCAACAACTACTAATGCTATGTAGTAAGAATGTTGATATTATTAATTTTATTTATTTTGATTCATTGTTTACTCACTATTCTATGTTTTTAAAGACATTTAACGGTACATATTTTTGTGATTATAAGATTAATACACACTCATTGTAGAAAATTTGACAACTATAAAATACAGAAGAGAAAAGAAAAACAATCAGTTTATTTTTCAGAGATAACCACTATTAACATGCTGGTATGAATCCTTTTGGATATTATATATATGCATTTAAGATTATTTACTTTTTAAAAAACTAGTTAATACATTCACATGGAACACAGTGAAATGTTAAGTCTCTCTCTCCCCTGTGCCCCAGTTTCCCTACTCAGAAGCAACGTCTATTACCAGTGTCTGGTATAATCTTCCAGAGATGTTACACATACAGACACACATACACACACACACACACACACACGTGTTTTAAAGTCCTCTTTATAGTATTTATCGGTGAAAATTATAAATCATGGATGGTTTAAGACAATGGGTCCCTTTTCTGGTCTAATGTGGGTTCTTTTTCTTTTTGTTTGTTCCACTTCTGCTGATTCTATTCTTTGCCTAGTATTTTGCAGAATTACCAGTCTCTTTGTGTATGTTCCATATTCACTTGAAGTATTGAGTTTTTATAAATGGTATTCCTAAGAAAGTATACTTCTACAATATGCTCTGTAAAATATCTGTAGTAGTTACACAAAGAAAAGTTTTACCTTTCATAGTTCCCTTAAACTTGCTCTGAATGCTCTAATTTATACCTCTGTAGGGACTGGAGAAGGCATTTTAAATTCTGTTCCTTTTGGCAGAAAAAGTAATTTCTTGATTGAGCCTTAGCCAGTAATGGATTTCTCCATTGGGCAGAAGCGTGGGCATCTTTATCCTGACTATGAAATACTATTAATACTTCCTAGGGGCATAAGGTTTAACTATTTCACTCAGTATCATGTATCTTACAAACATACAGAGAAGCTGGGAATGTTTCTGGTTTTGAATTGATAATAAATTTGGCTTTCTGGAATTTGTTGCTGATACTTTGCTGTGAAATCTTCCTGAAGCAGAGTTAAACCTTTTCTGAAATAAGCATTTTCTACTACTCTTCTTTTTTCCTTCCTTCCTTCCACCATTGACTATTTCATCCTTCTGTTCATAAGAGGAGGGATTTTAGACATAAAATTAATTTTCTCATGGTACCATTTCCCTTACCTGTAGTTTAGTTCTGTAATATCTGATCATCTGTGATGGTGTCGGAGAAAATGTAATTTTTTTTTTTTTTTTTTTGTGGTACGCGGGCCTCTCACTGTTGTGGCCTCTCCCGTTGCGGAGCACAGGCTCCGGACGCGCAGGCTCAGCGGCCATAGCTCACGGGCCCAGC
>NC_041220.1:116797339-116855964 GCF_002837175.3 Physeter macrocephalus | reverse complement strand
CCCGTGTCCCCTGCATCGGCAGGCGGACTCTCAACCACTGCGCCACCAGGGAAGCCCGAAAATGTAATTTTTTGAGTAAATTACTAGATATTCACTTTCCGGACTTAAGAAACTCCCACATTATTTGCATACTCACTGCAATTTAAAAACTTTCATATTGGTTGTCTGTCGTATTTAACAAAATATCCTCTTAATTAAAATGCATAAAGACACTCATACTTAATGCATCCTTGATCTTTATTATGTATATTAATAAATAAAAAAAATTAAATGAACTCCCAAAGCATACCGTTGAATTGTAGACTTTTTTCTTTGGTGATTTTACTTCAGTTGTAATATGAAGATAGCAGGGAGGCATGGAATGAGCATGTGACCAGAAGCCTTGAGACCTGGGTGGTTATCCCAGGTCTGGAACAAAGAAGCTGGCTTCACTTGGGCAAATTACTAAGCTGAGCCATAGTTTTCTCACTTCTAAAATGACACAGATGCAGTTAGTATTCAGTGTCCCTCTCAACTTGTAAGGCCGTGATTTTAGTTCAAAAAAATGGAAAGAATGAAAAAGAAAGATCCCAGGGGAGAGACAGGATGACTAATGGCAAAGCGAAACAAAAGACGAAATTAAAGAAAGGGGCTGGCAGACAAACACTGAAGACAAATGCCAATTCATCATAATTTCTTTGCCTACCTTTGTTACCTCAGTAGCATGTAGCTCAATAATACTGCCCATTGGGTTTCTGTCTATCTGTGACTCTGAAGTGGAAGGATTTGCCCGTAATCTCTCTCCCTGACAGACTCAGTTGAGGACTGGTAGATGGGGAATCAAGACTGGGTCCTACTGAGCTGTAAGGAGCTAGCAAACATCACAGCTAGTCGAATTCTGTTAATAGAGACCTAAGCAAGTAAGTCAAGGACTGAGAAAATAATAACTGTGCTGTTGGGTATTTATAAGAAGCCAGACTCATTATCCCTAGCTGTCAGAACATCTCAACAGGTACAGATGAGAAAGTTGAGAGATCAGAAATTAGGAGGTAGGGAAGCTGAGATTTAGACCCAGGTCTGTTTTGTTATAGAGTCCATGCTCTATCCTGATTTATGCAGCTCTCTGTATATGAGTGATTCCGGGCTCACCTAAACCCAGATGTAGGAGTTCTGCATCTCCAGTCCAAGCAAGGAAAGCAGTGGTTCTTGTTTCCAGAAGTGCATAGGAGAGCAGCTAAAACTATAATTTCTAACATTAGGGGAAGGAACTAAGTTTAGTGTCTCCAGGGAGGGAAAGGAGCAATTCCTAGTGGAGGGAGCTAATCTGGAGTCTAGGTCTGCAGAGTCTAGCTTGGTGCTGGAGAGGGCTGGGGGCCTGGGGCCGCGAGAGCCAGCCTGGTGCTGGGGTAGGTTGAAAGCCTGCATCTGTGGTAATTGGCCTGGCCCTGGGCCCGGTTGGGAACCTGGGTTTGCAGAGGAGGAGGGGGTGCTGACTTGGAGCCTGGGGCTTGGGAGCTGTCCTGCACAGGGGTGAGCTGGGAGCCCGGTGCTGCAAGAGCTGCCTGGGGCCTCAGGAGTCACCTGGGGCTGCTGGAGCCAGTAGGCACTGGGGTGAGCCTGGGGCCTGGTTTCGCAGGAGCCCACAGGGAGCCAGCTAGGGCCGTGGGAGTCATCCCGGTGCTGGGGTCCGAGGCGAAGGCGGCTGCTCCCTTCACTCTCCTTCCACGGGGAGGGTCCTCTCTCCATGTTCGGTGGCCTGGGCTTGGGGGAGGAGTGATGGGGATAATGTGAATCTATCTTTCCTATCTTCCTCACTGCATCTTTTCTTATTTCTATGCTTTACCCAGGTGCTGTAATCCCTCGCCTGGAATCCTTGGCTCTGTGAAGGTAAATATTTTCATGCATAGATAATTGTTCAGTTTGATGGGTTTTTTTTTTGGCAGGGGGCAAGCACTAGAAATTCCTATGCCACTATTTTGCTGATGTCACTCCCCCATATAATAGTATTCTAATTTTGTCATATTCAACCATAGAACTGCTTCTATAACCTATTTTTATCTCTTGTTGCTATTAAATTTTTCACATTTATTTCTGATTTCTTCCAGCTAGATTATAAACTCTGTAACAGCTAATACCAGGCTTTATAATTTGAATTTCTTATAGCATGTAATGCCTGCATTGCTTTGCAGATTGTAGGTGTTTAATAAGTGTTTGCAGATTGAGTGATTCAACAGAAAAAGCAGACCTCCAAAATTTTTCCAAAAGACCAAAATGAAAAAAAACCCCAAAATCTCAGTACAGAAAGCAAATGCCAAGTGAAGGCGCAGACTGCTTTTCCAAAGGGTTCTCTTCCCTGCAAATGTCTGGATAACATATAGGTGAAAAATTTTTACTTTGCCCATTGTTTTGAGAAAATATTGAAGAAAGTAAGAAAATCTTCTAAAAATCTGTAACTGAACTTTTTTTTTTTACTTTTGCAATATTTAAATAAGTTCTGTACAATTTTACATGAAAGGAAATGAGGAAAGCAGTCATAATGTTTGGGAGATAGACACTTAGACTTGAGCAAATCAGTTGAGAGCTGGGCTGTATTATTTAGTTTCAGCTACTACCTAACTCCCATACTATCCAGAATGTGGCAAAGCCTGGTTGAGCAGGTCTGCAAGGCACTTTGATTATGTATAAGGGAAGAATTAAGATTTAAGAAATAAGAATTTTGGACTTGCTGTTTATTTGATTAGTTAGATTAAAATAGGCATTTTTGCCAACTTGAGGGAGAGAACAGGACTGCTCCGGCAGATGGTCCAAGTGGGCTTCAAAAGGAACTTGTCTTGGCCTTGTTTGGAATTATTCCCCTCTTTCCTAGCATTCTGTTATGATGGGAGTGGAAGAGCAGCAGAGGTAAGGAACTTCCTGAAGAATGTTTTCAGGGATTCCAGAATTTAAACTTTCATTATTTGTCCTGGGTATGCAAACAGTTGAACAAAATAACTGTATAAAAATTACGTTCAAAGTACAGTGATAAGAAGTTAGTTCAAATGGTTTTCAGTGTTACGATTGACCTTTCTGTAACATTAAGCTCATTTTCCCAGCAACCAATTATGACATCAGCTTTGGAGCACTTTGGGCTCCCATAGACCAGGTGCAGTATAAAGAAAACGGCTCAGCATATGGGCCTTATTATCCTTTTTTGTCATCTAGGCATCACCAAGTTTCGCCATCTGTGTTCAGGCCTGACCACTCATGCAATTTTTATAGTAGCAAGTGAAAACAGTTTGGAAATTTCCATCCTGAAGGCCAATACCTCGTGGAAAACTTCGAGAAGCATTTTATTTATGAATAAAAACTCAGTTTATTAACATTCTTAGTATGTATTTTTGCAGCTTTTCTATTTCATTAAATAGATTATCCTTTAAAAAAATCACTTTTCTGCCAGGCAGGGAGCAGATAGAAGGTAGAGAAATTTAATGTACTGAATGCATAAATTAGCATAGATTAGAAACAATAGCCTTTTGCTACTAATGTACATGGACTGCATTGTAGAAAATAAATTAAGCAAAAATGATTAAATAAAAACATGTCCACCACTGTTAACACATTACTATGTCTTCTGGAAAATGTATATAAAAATTAAATAAGTATAATAAATATTCATAATAAATATATATATAACTGTAACCCAATAATTTAAATTTAATATTTAACCAAAGTCAAGATGTTTTTTAAACCTTATCTGATAATGTTTTACCCCTTCGAGAGTTAGATTAAATTGACATTTACAAACAGGAAAACCAAAGCACAGCCTGCTTCCTCGAGGGCAGGAGTGAAGAATAGATTGCAAGTGAAATTCCTTTTTCTCTGTTATGTCACCTGTTCAATGTACAGATAGTCTCCATAATCACCATTGGATAGTTAGAATCGCTGACCTTCAAAAAATGATAGGAATATACTGAAGATACTCAGGCAGAAATAGTTTCAAACGCTCAGAAAGCACAAGATCCCTTAATGAGAAGAGAACAGGTGTTGCTGTCAGAAGCAGTTATCAAACCTTGTAAAGCCTTACCCTATAGAGAGTACCCAGCACCTGTTATTCTCCCCCAAGAAGGCCTCTTAGTGACATGCAGATATGAGTGCAAAAGGAAGCTGCCAGGCTGCAGGACCCATCCTTGCATGCTTCCTCTCCAGGGTCCTTAAGGCCACAGGGGCATATCGATATGAACCTTGGAGGCTGCCCTGGAAAGACTTTTAAAGATATTTACAGCCTAGGAACTCTCTTCTGGGTAGGCTCTGAGATTAAGACTTTTCTTTGGGTGTTGGTGGGGGAAGGAGATGGCGTTCCAGTTTGGTGTGTCCTGAGCATGTCAGAACACTCAACAGTGGTGAGGCTCTTCAGGACCTCTGAGCCAGCAGACTCTGTGTTGCATTCATAGTGTGTCCACTTCCAGGGCATTCTGGAGGCACACCCCACACCCAGAAGGAACATCTACAAGTATAGGAGTATATGTCAAACCCAAAGGCTCTCTTGGGTATGAGCTAATTGCTTTGTATAAGGACATTTAGATTCCTATTCTTTCCTCTTCCCCTGGAAGTTTATTAAGCATTAATCAAATGCTCACATGGAAAGTTACAGGTCAATGATTTTTCAAAGAAGAATGAATTAATGTGAATTTCATATTGCTGTTATAAAATAATATATAAAGAGGATGAAAAGAAATCATCAGAAACTCATGTTGTCTGATAACACAAATTACATTTACAGTAAAGGGGATAATACACAGTTACTGACATGACTGAGGGTTTAGGTGGAATTCATTAAATTACTTTTTTTAAAATAAACTTTCAATTCTAGAATAGTTTTAGATTTGTGGAAAAGTTGCAAAGATTGTACATAGGGTTCCTATCTATTCAAGCATCCAGTTTCTCCTATTAACATCTTACGTTTACATTTATACTTATAGTATTGTACATTTGTCACAACTGATGAACCAATATTGATACATTGTTATTAACTGAAGTCCATATATTATTCAGAATTCCTTAGTTTTACCTAATGTCCTTTTTCTGTTCCAGAATCCTTTCCAGGATACCACATTACATTCAACAGTCATGTCTCCTTAGCCTCCACTTGTCTGGAACAGTAACTCAGAATTTCCTTGTTCTTGATGACCTTGACAATTTTGAGGAGTACCAGTCAGATATTTTGTAGAATGATACTCAGTCTGGATTTGTCAGATGTTTTCCCCATGGTTAGCATGGAGATATGGTTTCTTGAGAGGAAGATCACAGATGTAAAGTAACATTCTTATCATATCCCATCAAGGGTACGTGCTGTTAACATGACTTACCACTGATGATACTGAGCTTGATAACATGGCTGAGGTAGTCAGGCTTCTCGACTATAAAGTTACTTCCCCATCTCCCTTTAATACAGTAATCTTTGGAAAGTAAAAGCCCATACTTAAGGGGAGAGGAGTTATGCTCCGCCTTCTTGAGGGGGCAGTATCTATATTAATATTCTGAATTCTTCTGTACAGGAGATTTGTCTGTTCTCCCACATTAATTTATTTATATCAGGATGAACTCATGGGTATTTATATTATACTTTGTGTTACAATACAATACTACTTCATATATTTTCTTGTTCAAATTGTTCCAGCTTCGGCCATTGGGAGCTCTTTCAGTTGGCTCTTATACCCTTTCTGTATGTGTGTGTGTGTATTTGAGAGAGGGAGAGAGACAGAGAGAAACATAGAGACACACACAGAGACAGAGACAGAGAGATAGACAGACAGAGAGAGAAAGAGAGAGACTGACTGATTTTAGCCCTTACTTTCTGGCACTGTAAGATATCCCAGGCTCATCTTGTATATTCCCTGCCCAGTCTAGAATCGGCTATTTCTCCAGGAAGCCTGGGTTCCTTTTATTAGAGAATGGTATTAGAAACAAAGGTCTGGGTGCTGGTGTACTGATTACCACTGGGGTGTTTTTACTTCTAGGTGCTCTCAGTTTGGAAATATATGAGTGTATGCTGCAGGGGAGCAAAGACTTCCCCTCTGTCCTCCTGGATTGGATAGCTGTGTCTTTGAAATAAACTGAAAACAGGCAGATTAATAGGAGGCAAGGTATACAAATTCATTACATTTTAATATTTCATGCATGGGAGCATCACAGGAAAAAAAATGAATTAACCCTCATCCCGCCAATCAGTGAGATTTGAGAACTTATATACCATCTTAATAGGGGAAGGGGAGTGAGGATGTAGGCAATTTAGAAAATGATTTTTAGGAAAGTTGAATGGGCTCTTAGAAGAATGGGAGATGGGAGGTATGATGGTTTGTGACAAAGTGTATCTGGCTGTGGTGTCCACTAGTCTCCTCCCCTGTGATAGGTGTCAACGTTCCCTGGTTGATGAAACTCATGTCAAGAGGATTTATGACTGAGTTCCTTTTAGAGGATCTGTCTTTAGGCAGATAAGGGGAGTTCAGAGAAAGCCTCCTTTGCATTTGCTGCTTTTCAAGTGCTTTCGGCTCAAAATAATCAATGTACCAAAGTGGTATATTTTGGGGTGTCATGTCCTGAACTTTTTCAGTACTAAGCCATTGCATATACTCATATCTATACTTATTTCTGTCTTTATTTATCTGTATCTATATTAGGCTAAACATGAGTTCGTACTGATGTTCCTGTTCCGTAAAGAAAAAAGTTGGTAACAGATGGTGTCTCGCAGCGAGTTTCCTTTCAGTCTTGCTATGATTATATGTGCCACATCTATGAAAAAAAATTATTGTCCATTCTCTAGACCTCCTCTGAAGATTAGATTATATTGAAAAACGTGGTTCTATGAGGCACAAAGCCCTGCATAGAACTGGAAGCCTGGTCAACATTAGAAGAAATAAAAGAGTTGGGCAGGTGGAGCAACAACCTTCTCTTTGACTAGATGGCAATGAAGAGATGAAGTACGTAGTTTAGAAATACTTTGAGGATTCACTAGGATCATTTTTTCCTGATGTGACCACTTCCGCTAGGCACTGATGGAGAGAAGTGACTCATCTAGTAAAGAGGTAGTTTTCACAGCAGTTTGTCTTACTTGCTTTGGCAGAAATGAAGCAGCAGTACCTAGCGCTAGTAAATGATATCAGTAAAGCACCTGCAATTTAAAACAGGCAAGGAAGTTCAGGCCTTTTTGTGTCTAAATCTTTCTGCATTACAAAAATAATGTCTTCTTTGTTAGCCTAGGTCTTTTGCAAGTCAGGCTGGTGGAAAAAAGCCTGTGTCATCGACTTCAGTGTCAGTGATATGGCCGGGGAAGGAAAAGCACAGTATCTTTCCATTACAGAGGAAGGAGATTGTGATGATTAGGTAGCTAGGCATGGAGCTCTCAAGAAATGTTTCTTACAAGTTGAAAAAGGAAGAAATGCCTGAAGAGAGCTCTATTTTGCCAACATTAGCTCTATCTGAGCATCTTATAAAAATATCTGAAGCATAAACTGACAGTTAAGGAAAATGTGGGAGAACCAGTTTTGAAATGCACTAGGAGATGGCACTAAAGATATGCCATAGTTTATTATAAAACATTCATATCCATAAACATCTGATTTGAGGAACTTTCACTTTTCAGGTAGGGAGAATACTTAAAAGAAAAGGAAGTATGAAAGAGAAACCCAGGGTGGAGCAATGTAATTGAAGATTTACTACAATAGAAATTAAGATCATAATATGCTTTTAGCATGTTTTTACAGACTAAAAAGATAAGACCTCATGAACAAATTAATAAAACTCTTTTAAACACTATATATTAATAATCTTTACTGGCTTATACTATCTACCTGTGTACAGAATGTATCCATGTATGTACTGGATTTTTAATGTGAGAGTACTAGTGTTCAATTATATATATCTTGGTGATAACATTTCTAGTGCACATTGAAAATGTAATATAACATGTAAACCAACAGATTAGTCTGAAATTTCACTTTGGAATCAAAGCAAGATACCGTTTGCGATTCTATAAACATAACATAGTACTCTTGGCCTATGCAATGGAGTAAAACTTAGAAAAGTGTTTTCAGAATTGATTTCATTTTGTAAACTGTGCAAATCCACAGCAGAATTGTGTATGCATTGGTAAGTGTGATTCTGCACGTAAGTTTACTAAGGCAAAGGAGCAATAGAAAGTGCATGGTATTGTGGTAAGCAGGTGTTTAGAGAAAACAACATCTCGTTAAGGAAGGTGTGGTTGCACAGAGCATATTTCATTTCTATTCAAGTCTTTAGGCTCTTGAGTCCTTATTTCTTTTTTTTGATTCCTTATTTTTATGACCATTTTGATTCATGAAGCACTAATAGTTGAAATTAATAAGACAATTCACAGAAGATTTCAATCATGAAGAATTGTGAACCACAGCATTGTAATAGAATTCCCTTGTATTTATCTTTTGGCAACAAGAAAATACTCATCTTTTATGGCTCTGAATGTATCCATGGATAATGAAGAATGTCCTCTCTTATGTGTGAATGTTTATATTTAATGACTCTCGTTTATTGAAAGCTGGCTATGTGTAAGGCACTACAATAAGATATGCGATAATTTATTCAGCCTTACATAAAATTACCCCATTTTACAGGTGAGAATCTTGGAGTTTAAAGAGATGTGGGTGTGACTTATACAAATTATACAGTTAGTAAATGCAGAACCAAGTCTTAAATTCATGTCTAACATAAAGAGATCTTTTTATCTGAAAGTCTGTACGTTTTTCTAAAATTTTCCTATAACCAAAGGGGGAAATCATGCCTAAACAATGCTATGGTTTTAGTATGTAACTGGCTTAGGGCCACTGTCTTGCTTGATCGTGCTCACTCCTAAAATTCCAGGGATAAAAATAGTAATTAAAATTACTCTTAGGGGCCCCCAAAATATTCTGGGCCAAGACTGGAGAAAGTTCAAGTGCCTACTGAATTACCAAATTCAGCTGCTGAGACTTTTGTGCTAAAAATAAATAGAAAAGCCATGATTAGGGCCAAATCTCCAAGTCATAAATCAGTTGCACTAGTGTGTTGGGGGCAGGGGAATATGGTTTCTTTACAAGTGAGTTCAGCTCTGCCACTGAAAATTTTATTGTAAACATGCTTCAAAAGTTTGAGGATTAAAACTGCTTTGGAACTTGGGAAAGGGGCCAGAAAGCACAAAACACTTACCTACATCTAGGCTTGAACCTACCCAGCTCCCAAGACACGCCCTGATGGTGTGTCCTGATGTCTTGTAGGCACTATCTGAGGGACTTATTAGCATAAATTTTGGCATAAGCAGTTTACATATACAAAATTTCATAGATTTCCTACTCCTGATTTTAAGTAATGGGCCTTTCTGTCAATCATTTGCTCACCTGTTTGTAATAACTTCAAGCCTTTTTTGAACTCTGGGCATAGTGTTTAGTCAACTAAAACTTTATCATAATTGGAGACCTGAATCTCATAATAGAAGCAGGCAACACAACAGAATAAAGGCTGTACCCATTTTTAAATTTTTTAACCTATCATAGAGTCTATGTGGATGCTGTGTTGTGCTGCTCAGATCCTTCCTTCAGAACCAAAGGTTCTCTGATGGCTGCTGGAACGCTGCTAGATGACAACCCCCAGCTGTCAGTCCTCTCTGGCGGTTACTTTTGGCTGAAGAGGGCTCCCTTGTCCCAACTATAGGTCAATCCCTAAGGGCCATCCCTGTTTGGGAGCACCCGGTAGAGTCACTGAGGCCTTGCTGTGACTGTATTGAACTGCCCAATCCTGCTTCTTTTACTTCCTTCACAGGTGTTGATCCCAGAGCTCTCCCTAATAAATTTCTCGCATGCTAATGTCTTCCCGGAATCTGCCTCCCAGGAAACTGGGACCTATAGCAAAATCACTTATAGCAGCTCTGCTTTTATCATTTATATATATTGGATATTTATGTAAGATTTCATGTAAAGCAAAACAAACTAAAACCTTTGAAGGCCACTGATCCAACAATTAAACAATGTTTCACCTTATATGAAAAATCATCATTATGGTTTTGTGCAAGATTAATTTATGTAGGTTAATCTTTCCAAACCAACATCTATGGAGTGTAATTGTTTCTTCTTGATCTTTATTTGTATGTTACGTTTACACATATACTCTTGTGCCTTTTAAAAAGCTGAAAATACATTAAATAATAGACATGAATATTTTTGATATTACATATGTAAAACCAGGAAAATATATAACAAGCTAGCATGACAGACCAGAGAAGGGCATTCAGTGGATGGCAAATATTCTCAAATATTGAGTTTTTACATATCCTGCTCCCCTAGCCCCACAAAAATAATTCTTAAGATTTTGTCTTAAAGCAACTATGGTATAAATAAGTATATTGTATATAGAATTTTCATTCTTCCCTTTATAAAAACCTCACATTAAAAAATATACCATCAGCTAGCCTCTTGTAATACAGGGGTAAACCCATAACAAAAAAGGCCCATGGTCTTGTGGTAAAAGTCACTATATTCTATGGTGCTTTGGAAAACTAGCAAAGAAATTTCCAACTGATTAACTTGATGAAAGGTTAAATGATAAAACTTTATCTGCTGATGTGTGTAAAATGGATGACTAATAAGAACCTGCTGTATTAAAAAATATATAAAATTCAAAAATTCCAAAAAAAAAAAAAAAAGTCCAAGATGGTACCTGTTAAAACTATGCTATGGTCCCACCTTTGAACTCGGCTCCCCTCCTCAAAAAAAAAAAACAAAAAACTTTAGCTGCTGAAAAGATAACAAGTCAAATTTAATAAGCTTACGAATGACCAAGTTCTGAATCTTAGCAGGCTCCTGCTAAGCTCATTCAATAATTCTAATTTACACAGTAGTCAACAGAAAGAAGAAATACAATTTCTTGATCTAGATTTTCCCACTACTCTATTGCCTGGGAAGCCATACATACATCAGGCCTTGGCTTTCTGCTCCAGCAATATAGATGAGGAAAATAAACAAGCTGTTTTCACTCTCAGGTGACAATTTCCAAACTTGATGTGGCAGCAATTAACTGACAAGTAGAACACAATATAAGGAGTCAGAAGGGAGACTCAGAATGCAGGGTTGTGAAAGAGTATTATTTATTAGAAAGAATAACAAAGTATTTATTCTGGAGCCCAAAATACCAAGCTTACATACTTGAGAATTCCTGCTCACAATTCTGAGATTTTTAGAAAATTAAAGTTTAGTAAATAAAGGTCTATTGAAAAACACTGGAAAAATATGAAATTCAGGTAACATGAGTGACCCTATGCATTTTGGAGAAACAGTGATTCCAGCAAGCACAGCACTGAAAATACATTTTCTCCTAAAAAGGCAAGCGTATAGTAGCAACACTGTATATGTATGCAAATAACAGCAATATTCTTCTATCGAAAGCGAATAAACTTTATAAATGATAACATATACATCAATCACTCTATGCACAATAAGTACATTTTTGGAGTCAAAAAACTCTAAAGTACAACCAACTCTAGATCTTCTGTTAATGCACTCTGGGGAGAGCATGAATCAATGAAGCTGATTTATTCATTTGACAAAGATTTTGAGCACATACTGTATGCCAGGCATTGTTAGGCAGTGCCGTTATGAACGCGGTGTGAAGCCTATTGTTTAATGGAAGAAGCTGACCATAAGCTTTTACAATATATCAATAGCATGATAAATGCTGATAGGGGAAATGCAGGGTTCTCTGAAAGCACATGAAGTACCAAAACTGGATTTAAAAGAGTCAGAGAAGTTTTCCCCGGGGACGCGATGTCTAAATTGAGGCCTTACAGTTGTGGATATGTTGGTCAGTTTGGTAGGGAGGAGTTAAAGAAAGAAGGTAAAGTATGCACAGAGTCATGGAAGGGAGAAACACATCACTCAACTGAAAACAAAATCAGTATAGTGAATCTTGGAAAGAGAAAGTGGAAGTATAGAGAGGTGAAGTATATAAGAACCAGTTCATGAAGGACCTTGTAAAACATATTAAGGAGTAAGGATTTTATCATAATGGTAACAGGAAGCCATTGAAGAGATTTAGGCCCAGGAGATTAGAGTCACATTTTAGAAAGATTATTCTGATTATAAAGTGGAAAAACGAAGGCAGGAGACCAATGAGGATTCTGAGATAGCAATCTATGGATGGTGGTATGGACTAAGTGATACTGGGAATGGAGAGAAGTGGAAAGATTAAAGATATTTTTAGGAAGTAAAAGAGCAGGGCTTGGTGACTGGTTACAGTGTGGGCAGTGTAGGAGGGGATTTTGTCATTTGCTGAGACTGGAAACATAGGAAGAAGAAAAAGTTTGGGAGAAGGATGCTGAGTTCCTTTTTGCACATATTAAATTTGGGGTACTAAGGGATAAGCAAGTACAAATGTTGGGCAAGCCACTGAATGTATGAATCTTATATTCTGTATGGAACTCTCTGAACTGGAGATGTAGACTGGAGGGCTGTTAGTATGAAATGGTAACTGAAGCCATGGGAGTGGTAATATTGCCCAGGGCAAGGTGTAGATTGATGAGAGAACAGTCAAAACACCAAAAATTAAGGGTTGGGCAGAAAAATAGGACTTACAAAATACACCAAGAAATACACTAAGTCCAGCAATAATCATGAAGCCATAATTTGTACATTAGTTTATATTCCCCTTGCTCAAGTCCAGTACTCGAAGTCCTAATAGGTATGAAAGTCTTATTTGATTTTTTTCTCTTCTTTGACCTTGTAAAGCCATTAATTTGCAATGAAAACATTTAAAATAAAGTGAAATCAATAAACTTTTGTAAAATAACTCAGAATAATCACAAACCAAACAGTCCTTTATTGCTCAATACCTAGCTTTGATTATTTTGAGGTTAATACTTTACAACAGACCTTTACTTATGCTGTAATTTGCCCTCCATCAGTTCTGTAACTCTTTCTTATTTCCTGATCATCTGGATAATCTTTAATGGATTTGCAGATTAGTGATAGCCCAGAGAGATTTTCTCTGATCAAAACGTGATTAAACAGAGATATATGCTGGTCAGAAGACAACCATAGTCCATAGTTCCCACATGGAAAAGATTCAAATACAGTTTTGGATGGGTCCATGGGGATTTCCCTTAATATGCTTCCTTTATATTTGTAGGAGTAGAAATGGAAATGTGGCCTCTAGAGTGGCTAATCAGTGATGTGCTGGTATATGCTTAACAACTGGCTTGCCAGGAAAAAAGAGCCCTGATTTGTTGTGTTTGCCAATTTTTATAGTGTAAATACTGCTCCCATACTCAATGACAAGCTTCCAACTTGATGTCACTACAGGCAGAGTAGGGGTAAAAATGTATGCAGTTGGCTCTTGCAAGCCAGTGAAAGCTGGCTCCAGCACACTACTGAACCAAGAATGATCTGACTGGTGCCTAGGAATGGAAGAATACCTTGTATATGACAGCTTAACATATGAGACAACTGAATTCTACAAAACTGAGTTTTCCCCTTAATGAAAATTGATTTATTCATCTATAGTCAGTATACTTGTAGGTCTTGACCGTTTCCCTTTGAATTGAGGGCTGGTGGTATGAGTGATATATACACTAATAATCTAGTAATGCAGCCTTGTAACTTCTATCTCTTTATTCATAGCAGTACTAGTTTCTAAAACTGGCTCGTATCTGAGATTGAAATGATTGAGAATCATTTTTTCTCCTCCCTCGTACTTTTTTTTGGCTGCACTGTGCGGCATGTGGGATCGAACCTGGGCCCCCTGCAGTGGAAGCACGGAGTCTTAACCACTGGACCACCAGGGAAGTCCCTGAAAACCATTTTTGAACAAATTCCTTATACCAGTGGTCCCCAACCTTTTTGGCGCCAGAGACCGGTTTTGTGGAAGCCATTTCTTCCACGGACAGGGTGAGGCGGGCGGCAATGGTTCAGGCGGTAATGCGAGCGATGGTTCAGGCAGTAGTGCGTCGCGGCAGAGGAAGCTTTACTCACTCGGCCGCTGCTCGCCTCCTGCTGTTCCTAACAGGTTCCCGACTGTACCGGTCTGTGGCCCATGGGTTGGGGACCCCTGCTTTATATCATGAAGCAAAGAAATGACCAGTTTCTTTTCATTCCAAGATATAAGTATAATTTGCATTCTATTATATTTCATAAGAGAAAATATTTTATTTCCATCAAATGAGCAAAGTTTGTTTTTTCCCTATAAAAGCAAATAATTTGATGGTATACTGCTCTAATAATATATGCAAAAAGAATAGCAGCAACATATCTCATTTCTTTATAGAATTTAATATATACTCTATTAACAGCAGTGTGCAGATGCATAGTATTTGACAGTATACTAAATAATTACAATTAAAACTTACTTTCAAAATATTTTCAATATTAGGCTCTGGTGGAACCAGAGCTTTTATCATGCATACTGTATCTTTTTACATTCCAAAAGGAAATTAAAATTCTTAGTAGTATTAGAAAAGAATACACTTTTTAATATTGAATGCAGATATACAAAATCTCATGACCTCTATTAAAAACCTCTCAATTCTACTGGACACAAATAAAGACACCTTTTCAAATAACTTGCACTTATGCCAGGTTCTATAAAATATTCTATAAAAATATTACAAATCCAATAAAAACACAATAATATGGTACAAAGTCTTTTTTTTTTACGTCAAACTTTAAAAGTGCTGTATTTATACAAATGCACAATACTTTTTAGTGCCCTCTGACTGGTATTGTTGGTTCAGGATGATCTAATTTTAGAAATCTAAATTGAACATTTTCATCATTTTTCTGCTTTGGAATGGAAGACACTGAGAACTTATAGAATAAATTTTAAAACTAGGATTGGATAAAAACTTTATAAAGTAGAACAGTAAACACATTAGTTATAATAACTTTAGTTATTGCCCTGCCAAAGATAAAAATGCTCCATTGTTCCTCTATTTAACTTAAATTTCTAGATAATTATCTTAACTACCTATCCTTTGTCTACATAGAAAGTCTTTCAGATGAAAGTGTAAAGATTTTAGATTCTCTAACAAAATCCAAAATATCAGTAAGCCATTTTCATTTTCTAAGTGTATTGAAAGAAATGCTTATTTCAATATAAAACCCCAAAGTGCTGAATTAAGACACATTAATAACATGCCTGGCCAATACTGTCTTGGCTTTAGCCTTAGAGGAATATTATACAATTGGCTGCTGAGTTCCAAATTTAAGCATTTGTTTTTATACTGTAATACTGTACTTTCTAATACAGATATCAAAGAAAATGAGATGATTTTTTTTTTAAAAGGAATAGTAAAGAATTTCAGCCATAATACAAATCAATTTTTTGGGAAAAATATCCATATAAAGATAGGAAATAGATTTTTTAAATCTTAGAATAATTGCTATAAAAGAACTATAAAATATAAATTTCTGAAAAAAATATACTGAAAATGTCTCTCTAGGAAAAAAATACACAACTGGTTAGATACAAGAAAATATTCATTACCATGGGGTACAGCCAACTATGAACCTGGCTTATGAGACTTTAAAAATTCACAAAAAGTAATTAGCACCAAAACTGTCTAAAACTTCAAATGACATACTGAAGTGATTCTAAGCCCAAGTATTACATTATAAAAAAGTTACATTTAACTTGAGAAGTTTCCCCAGCAATAATAAATATATTTCTTTTCAATCTTTAGAAAATGTGCTAGCTTTACTGATTTTCATCAAAATATTAAGGTAGTATATAGAAGTTATCATTTACATTGGTTTCAGCTAAGCAGGGACAATGGAAATTCAAATTATTTCCCAGATAATATGGGTTTATTTGGTGGGGGTAGGTGGGGTGCAGTTCTCCAATTACAACTTATTTTTAGCTCCTTGTTTCATCCTTTTTCTTCTAAAATGTTTTAGAACATTTAGAAGAGTGAACAGGGGAACATTCCCTGCTCACTTTTTGGTGTTATTCAAGATTTGGCATGGGAATAGGAGTGTTTAAAAGTGGGCACAGATCACAGTAGTTAAACAAGAGTTATGAATAAGCTACAAAATATATATTCAACCCTGTTATAATCAAGTTGAGTTTAATTTTATAACAACATCAACTTATAAATTTAATTACAAAACAGCACACAATTTGAAACAAGGCAAAATTTTCAGCCTTTATGTGGGGAAATACATAACTTCACTAATTATGTATATGGCTGCCAAATGTCAGTAGTTCATTCGGCCATATTTTACTGTTGCACATAAATAATGACAAGGCAAAGAATAGCAACTAGTCCAAGGGCTGATAGGCCAAGGAACCACAGCATAAGCCAAAAGAAAATGACTATTACTGGTTCTACAATTTGTTCTCCAAAATACATCCTTGTGAAGCCCATGTCGATGAGGCTTTTGTTCAGTTCACCAAAAAGTGTTCCCATCTTTTTGTAGTCATCTCCAACAGGCTCGCCATTTCGGTTTTGTGATTCTTCGATATCCTGAAAAAAACAGAACAAGACAAAACAAAACATAAACATAAAATGAGAAATAGGTGAAGGTCTTTAAGGATAATGACTATCTTATAGTTCTTCTTTATCTTCCAAAGTATGTACTGGGCATACTTCTGATAATCATTCAATAACACTTGGGAATGTTCCTTTTGATTGTCATAAAAAACAACTGTGTCTGTGCCCACCTTGCAAGAATATGAAAAGCACTGATTTATTGATTTGTGTGGACTCAGCATTGACTGGACACTCAGCTGCTAGAACACTGATTTACAAGATGAAGGAAGTAGCTGATTCATTTCCATTCATTTTCTAGTTGCCTGGAATTGCACGAAGACAACTTCTTAAATGAAAAATCATGTTTGTATTTCTCTTATCAATGACCGTGATTTCAGAACAACCTTTTTCTACCAATCTCGTTTTGAGGCAGGCTCTGGATTGCTCTGTCCTGGTAAATAAGCCTTGTTTTTTAGTCCATTCCTTTGACACTAAGACTTTAAGGAACCCAGCCTCAGTTGACTGGAGCAGGGCTTGCTGCTACTATTGAGCCATCCTCAGCTATTACGGCTGTGATCTTTCAGTTTTAGCTGGGTAGCTAAGAAGACTTCAGTGTAGGTCCTTGCGTAGTTTCCTGTCCAAATTCTATAGCTGTCCTAAATGTTTCTTATTAATCTCATCAGGAGAAACATATAGTCTCCAAATAGGAATCATTTTGTAAAATAAGCCCAAAAGTCTACCTAGATATCAGTCGCCTAGAAAATGTCCATCTGTACCCAATTATCGATACCAAAAATTAAGTACTATTTCTATTACCTCTCAGTCTTATTACAATTACGGTCTTTATGCCAGTTAATTAAGCTACTATCTCTCAGCTTCAACCCCACCTTTTGGAATTCTGGAAACAATCTGTCTCCCTGTTAGGGTCTGCCAATAGAGGAACTAGAGAGACATTGCACAGCTGGAGGAGGAAGGGATTTGCTCTTTCCTTGTTTGCCTCTCATGGGTTTCTTGATCCTGTCAGTCTCTAGTGATAGTTCACTCTGGCAGTTAGTAGGCCCTTCCGGTAGCAGCCACTGATCTCAATTTAGTGGCTTCCCAACACTTGCAGAACCAATCTCAATGTGCCTTCTTGAGACACCAGATAAAACTCGTGGGTTCCTTTTCCTCAGATATCTGGTTCCCAAGGCCTATGGTGTCTCTCCTTTGAGCTCAGAAACACCAGCACCAGGTGAACAGTGATCGGTTCTTGGAGGTCTGAGTTTCAGCTGCATGGGATGGGGCCTTCCCCAGTCTTCTCAGTTTTACTATTCTACCTCTCTTCTTTACTCCCTCAGGCCCAGGAGTGGTCGCTGCTTCCTGCTGTTACTATCTGTGGCCCTCTAGCCTACTTTAGGGCAGTGTTTTTAAAATTTAGCATAAGTTACGATCCCTTGGAGGGCTTTTTATTTTTTAACATCTTTATTGGGGTATAATTGCTTTACAATGGCGTGTTAGTTTCTGCTTTACAACAAAGTGAATCAGTTACACATATACATATGTTCCCATATCTCTTCCCTCTTGCATGTCCCTCCCTCCCACCCTCCCTATCCCACCCCTCTAGGTGGTCACACAAAGCACCGAGATGATCTCCCTGTGCTATGCGGCTGCTTCCCACTAGCTATCCACCCTACATTAGGTAGTGTATATATGTCCATGCCACTCTCTCACTTTGTCACAGCTTACCCTTCCTTGGATGGCTTTTAAAGCATGGATTGCTGGCCCACTGCCAGGGTTTCTGATTTAGTAAGCCATAAGTGGGGCTTGGAGTCTGAGAATTTGTACTTCTAGCAAGTTTCCAGGGAATGCTTATGATGCTGTATTTTCACCATCTTTTGAATATCACTGCCTTAATGTTTTTGCCTTTTGTATTCTTCAATGCCTACTTAACAATTCTTTATATTAGATTATCTTTGTTAAAATAATTGGTATAGTTTCCCTCTCTTCACTAGCCCCTAATGCAGTCACAAAAGAAAAACTGTCATGTAGATGACATAGTTGTAATTATAATTTATTAAACCTAATTTCTTTTAGGAGTGATGATTCAAATCAGTAATTATTTATTGAACATATACTTGCTCATAGTAGGTGCAAGGTAGAAAATTACTTGTGTAAAAAGAAGACTTTGGGTACAGGGTTTCACATAATAACAGGTAAGTATTAAATGCCATTAATTTTGCTGTCTATGCCAAAAAAAGTTAATTAGCTTAACTTGAGGCACTCTTCAAACACATGAATCAAACTTAGATTCCTTTAGTAGAAACCAAAGCTTAATCATTTCAGTAATCAATACGTAAATAACTAAAAATATTTTTTTCATTTAAAAAATGCCTTATTTTCTGTTCTACATATACAGTTTAAGGAAAGAGAGTGAAAAAATCTAATTTTATTTGCAATAGTCAGAAAAAATGATTTTCAATATGATTTTAAGGTGGTGTGTTCCCATATAACAGTAATTTGTGTAGCACACAGAGTGTCATTGGTGTTGTGGAAAAATTAGACTCAAAGGGGCATCACTGTTAAGTCTATATTTTAAGTTTACGCCAGATTTTTGAGTGAACAAGTACATATAATTTAATAAATTACTTTTGGATTTCCATATCTACCAAAAAAAGAGAAAAACCAAATGTTGTAGAGATATCTGGAGTTCAAATCTAGTCTCCCAACACTTCAACTGAATGACCTTGACCAAGTTACTTCATTTTCCTGAGCTTCAGTTTTCTAATCCATAAAATGGGATTTATATGAACCCCTTTTGATACTGATAATACCCTCTTGAATTATAATTTATATGTTAACCTTTCCTTATTTTTTGTATTTTAACTTCTAAATTATTCTTTCCTTCACTGATGTGCTGTAATCAATTTTATGTTTCTCAGTTTCTCATACTTTTCTATGTGTTCCATGATAATATACTATATTAAAAAAGAAAAACAAAAATCTTGTTCTTGCCTGAGGTTAAGGCTTTCTTTTCTTTAGGATAGAACTTGAACAGTTCTTGATTTAGTTTGTAATTCTTCTGGTCCCTCAACTCTCTCTTCTACTCCAGTGTCTAGCATTGCTGGTATCATTTTTTGCCTCTTTTTTACATTTTTTTTATTAAAGTTTTTTTTCTTTTTTACCACCTCTAATTTCTTTTAATCTATGCACTTATTGTACTTTGGGGTTTTCTGTTGTTACTGAAACTTTTTAAGACTTTTTCAGTATTTTTGTGGTTTTAGTACAAAGCAAGTACCCTAATCTGAAACAGCTCTTTCTGAAGATTTCTTTGAATTCTTTTACAAGCTGCTTGTGGGTTTTTCAGGGGAAGAAGTAGGTGTTGCAATGCTTAGTTAACTCCTAGAGGCCAGGTGGGGAGGCAGCAGTTAATCATATCATCTCAGATCCTGGGAGCAGCTGGGGGCACTGAGAAGGGAAGTAGAAGGCCCAATAAGGACTGGCCTAGGCATGCTGTGGCAACCTGCCACTTCTTTTTTTAATATGAAAAATTTCAAACACACAAAATTAGAGAAAATAGTACAATGAACCGCTAAATACCTATCAACCAGATTAAATAATTACTAAAAATTTGCCACTTTACTGAAGCACTTCTTAATCTGGGCAATCTAAAGGAGAGGAAAAAAGTAAAGTCACTGGAAGAATGCCTAAAAGCGGCATATGTTCACAAATGAAGTTCTGTGGAAGCATCAAAGATATCCAGCAATGAACTGGATGGGGGTTTGAATAATCCTAGAGGAAAGACACTTAAAAACATGGAAAAGAAAATAGGCAGCATTCTTATATCACTGGCATTACAGTTAATCTCATTATGGTATTTTCTGTATCAGTAAATATTTGTTGAATAGATGGAGAGAATTTATCATGTGTCTGGCAAGCATTAAAGCAATATCTTGATAGGTTTTCTACCTGCTCCACTTTTTGCCAAACAAAAGATGGTCTTATTTTTCCAAAGTATTATTTATTATAGTAATCTCAAAACAATGTATCAATTTTTATGGAATTAGCAGTCTTTTTTTGTGGTGGATATTAATAAGCATCCATTCACTCACTCTTTCCTCTTTCCTATTAGAACCTTAATCCAGTCTGCATTCTTTATGTGAGGAAAATCCCACTTACAGCTTCAGAGGTGATGGGTCTAAGGGTAATCCCCTTCCCTTTAGTAGAAGCTGGCTTTTGGAAAGGCCATGTGATCTACTTTGGAATGATGACTTTTGTGGGTTTTCTGGGAAAATTCTTCCTAGCTCTTCTGATACAGCTTTGGAAAGTGATCCTTCTTCTATTTCTCCACATATAGACCTTAAGTAGAGAGAATTTACTGTATTTGTATTAATTTTCTATTGGTGCCATACCAAATTACTACAAATTTAGTGGCTTAAAACAACACAAATGTATCACTTTATGGTTCTGCAGGTTAGAAGTTATGTCAGCAGGATTGTGTTTCTTTCTGAAGGCTCTAGGAGAGAATCTATTTCTCTACCTTTTCTAGCTGCTAGAGGGTGTCCATATTGCTTGGCTCCTGGTCCCCTTCCTCTGTCTTCAAAGCCAGCAATGTTGCAGCTCTCAGACCATCCTTCTGTAGTTAACTTTTCCCTCTGACCACAGCAGGGGAAGGTTCTCTGCTTTTAAGGACCCATGTGATTAGGTCTAGCCCAGTTAGATAATCCAGGATCATTTCCCCATCTCAAAGTCCTTAAATTTGATCACATCTACAAAAATCTCTTTTGCCATGTAAGGTATCATATTCATAGGTACTAAGGATTAAGATGTAGACATCTTTGGGGGGGTGGGGAGAAACCATTATTCTGTGCACCACAATATTTAATTTTAAAATTATTTCTTTATATATTTATTTCTCACTATCTTTGATAGGAAAGGTCAAGTCGTTAAAGGCAAGAACCATATCTTATAGTTCTAACATGAGTACTTAGTATAGTGCATTGTGCCTGGCCCGTTGTAGGCTCATAATAAATATTTGTTGAATAAACAATAGAAATATTCTATAATAACATATCAGGTAAAAAAAAACTCCCCGAAAAATAAAAACAAACTTTACATGTAACATGAATTATTTTATTTTCCCATGAGTACAGTTGTGAATTTGTTCAAATATTTTAAATAAGTTCTAGATTTAGACTATAAGATATGGGAGCTGTTAGCTAAAATTCACATGCTCAGTTCAATTCCTAAACCACTGTATTTTAAGAGCAGAGGCTAATATGAACGGATGAGTTCTTGAGTCCTTGACTCACTCTCAGATGTGTGTAATTTTCAGAGTAATAGTAGTGGTGGTACAATTGTTAACGGTATAGTAGAACAGCTAACACTCAGTGCTTACGATATGGCAGGCACTGTGTTGTGCATGCATTCTCTTGTTTAGTCTTTCCAACAGGCTGTGAGGGAGGCACTATTATTTTCCCCATCTGCAGATAAGGAAATTAACTTTCAGGGGAGTTAAATGCCTGGCCATTGACTTATACTTAGTAACTGAAGGAGTTATGATATGAACTCAGACATTCTTACTCCAGAGACAACACCATTAATCCCTATTGTTATACTCCCTCTAGTTATTATTATATTATTAATAGCTAGCAGCTGTCTAATGCTGCAGAGAGAAATATTGATCTCTGAAAAAAGACAAGCTATGTAAGCACATTTTCATTTTTCATAGAAAGAGTACACTTAACATAGTGAAATCAACATCAGTATCTTTTTTGCATTACATCGTTTTTCAGTTTACACTTGAAGGTGAGTTTATCAAGCACAAAACTTGATCAAATTTTAATTTTCATCTTATATAAAAATTCAAGGGGCTTCCCTGGTGGCGCAGTGGTTGCGCGTCCGCCTGCCGATGCAGGGGAACCGGGTTCGCGCCCCGGTCTGGGAGGATCCCATATGCCGCGGAGCGGCTGGGCCCGTGAGCCATGGCCGCTGAGCCTGCGCGTCCGGAGCCTGTGCTCCGCAACGGGAGAGGCCACGACAGAGGGAGGCCCGCATACCACAAAAAAAAAAAAAAAAAAAAAAAAAATCAAACACAAGGTAAAGCTATTTGCAGCAGTTTAGCAAATTTTTCATAGCCCTTTCAGTATTGACTAGAATTCAGATTCAAATGTGAGAAAAAAAAAAAAAAAGAAAGACTCCAAGCAAGAATGAGGAGATAGGCTTGGCCGAGTTGCAATAAGGCAAAAATCCAACCAACCAACCAAACATACACACACAAACACTTCACACATAAAATACACCAATGCAAAAATGCAGATGGCATTTCGCCGCTGTTCTAACATTAGTCACTTTGTGTCTTTGCCAAATTTTATTCTTTGTATGTGAGGTCCCAATGGAAGAATATTTGTCAAATGTACAGTTTCCTTCATGATCATATGATAGTACTGACTAATGACATGCACATTAAAAAGTGTTCTCACCGAAACAGTGATATTATTTTTGTCCATGATTAATGACATAGGGGTGTTATAATTGATTGAAAATCCTTCTTTAAAAATATGCAAAATTAGTGATGAGAAATTAAAGGTGGGGACTTCCCTGGCGGTGCAGTGGTTAAGAATCCGCCTGCCAAAGCAGGGGACACGGGTTCCATCCCTGGTCCAGGAAGATCCCACAGGCCGCAGAGCAACTAAGCCCATGTGCCACAACTACTGAGCCTGTGCTCTAGGGCCCGTGAGCCACAACTACTGAGCCCTTGTGCCACAGCCACTGAAGCCTGCGTGCCTAGAGCCCATGCTCTGCAACAAGAGAAGCCACCGCAAAGAGAAGCCGGCGCACTGAAACGAAGAGTAGACCCTGCTCGCTGCAACTAGAGAAAGCCCGCGTGCAGCAACAAAGACTCAACACAGCCAAAAATAAATAAAAAATAAAAAAATAAATTTATTTTTAAAAAAGAAAGGTGAACCCTTAAATAATCATAGGATTATTAAGAGCAAAGGATCCTTAAAGATAATTTAAACAAAGCCTCTTACTTCAGAAACAAGAAATGAGAGGTTAAGTCACACAGCTTATTAACAAAAAACACAGGCTTTGGAAGCAAGGTGGACAGATTCAAATCTTTCTCTGTCACTTATACGAGGCAAATTACTTAACCGCTGACCCTCAGTTTCCCCAGGTATAAAAGGAGCTATTAATATCTACCTCATAGAGTTGTGATAATAAAATGAAGCAGATTAAAAAGTTTTAGAATAGATACAACAATCATTCAATATATGGTAATTAATATTATTACTACAGTTTTGGTAGAATTTATATCTTGTGATTTTTACTTCTATTCTCTTTCTATTGTAACATGCTGCCTGAGATAATTAATACATTATGATCACGTTTCTTGTGATAATTAAATTCAGTTGTATTTTTCTTCAAGTGTTACGACAATTTAATTATATAGAAGTTGAGGTGGGATGTTTTCTATGGCACATCCTTACCTATGGAACAATCTGTGCACATTAGTATGGCAGAGCCTGCTTATTTACTTTAAGAAGAGTACAAGCTACATTCTATAAACAGGCTTTCACTGAGTGGGTGACAATTTAAGATTCACTTTCAGCTGTTTTCACGAGTGCAGTATTGGAAGTCTGCTGTTTTTGCCTGTCTGATTTTTATGCTACTTTCTTCTGCAGGTACCACCTTGATTTAACTTTGGGAAAACCCTCCCCCGCCCACTCTTGGTCCATGTGTTTTGGTTGAATGTGTGCCCATTCCCCAGTTCCAGGCCTGGACAATCAGAACGTTTCATTTCCTTGGGCATATGATTAGTTAAGGAATGAGCATGTGACCCAAGACAGGCCAATGAAAGCTCTACCTGAGACTTTTGCTGCAACTATTGAAAAAGTGACATTTTTTCCCCCCACTGATATTGGTTAGCTGGCAAAAGGGAGGGCATCTTATTGGGTTGGCCAAAAAGTTCATTTGGTTTTAAGTAAAAATAAAAGACACATTTTTCATTTTCACCAAGAAGTTTATTGAACAACATATTCATTAACCGAACTTTTTGGCCAACCCAATATTACAATGAGGAGAAAGCTTGCTATGAATGAAGCTAATATAAAGTAAAGCCAAGAAATGACACAGTTGATGTTGTTTGAATACTTGAATCCAGCTAGGGCATCTACCTGTTTGTTGTTGTTTTTTTTAATAACATGAGCCAGTAAATTCCTATTTTGCAAAACCTAGTAAAAGTTGAATTTTTGTTGCTTGGAACTAAGAGTTTGGACTATAGATGATGATGATGATGATGATAAAAAGTAGTAATAGCTACCATTAGGGACTTCCCTGGCGGGCCAGTGGTTAAGACTCCACACTTCCAATGCAGGGCATGCGGGTTCAATCCCTGGTCAGAGAACTAAGGTGCCACATGCTGTGCAGCGCAGGCAAAAAAAGGGCCTGAAACTTGGAGGCAGAAGTAGGGTTTGGGATTTCCCTGGTGGTCCAGTGGTTATGACTCCATGCTCCCAGTGCGGAGGGCATGGGTTCGATCCCTGGTTGGGGAACTAAGTTCCCACATGCCTTGCAGCCAAAAAAAAAAAAAAATAGTAGTAACAGCTACCATTAACTGAATGTTTTCTACTGCTAGATACTGTGTTAAGCACTTTACATTCATTATGCCATCTAATTATTATTTATTATAATAAGTATTATTAGTTAATTTTTAACTAAGTGCTCAAGAACTTCCTCATTAATTTGGTCTTATTGCTACTAGCAATAATTAACATGAAGAATGTATTAATAATATTAAAAAATAATAATGGGGGTTATGCAAGTAGAAATTTTTAGATATAACTTTCTAAAAGTGTTTAAAAACTACGCAAGAATACATGAATAAATGGTTATTGTATTCAGATAACACAAATACAGAGTAAAGACTAAGATGCTGATTTCTCCTTGCCACTTTAGGTTAACCTTCCCTAGCTATCAAGCAGAGCCAGCCTCAATAACCCAAGCCCATGGAAATCATAACTGGGAAGGTAAATTTATTTTGGTATACATATCAAGAAGTATACTGAGCAAAAGTATTTTTGGATAGCACATAGTAGTCTGTGAACTGAGGTTTATTAAATGAATGAAGAAATGAATGAATGAATGAACAGCTCCTAAATCTTCTTGCTGCAACCTATTCTCCTTTCAACTTGTTTATTCAACTGTAGGTTTCCCCTGCTATCCAAAAGTAAAGTGTTCCTATAAAGGCTTTCATCAACCGAAATGGTGTAAAGCAAAGAAGGAATTATCTTAGGGCACACCTTGCTAATGGATACACAAAACAAACTGAGAAAAAGCACAGATGCTCACAGACACAGTTCAAAACTATGGTGGCCTGATGCTGAGATGCTGAGTGTAGTTCCTGGGGAGGAGCTTGATCTTGTCACTGTAGCTACTTGGGATGTGTGCTGCCTCTCTAACTCGCTACAAAACAAATGCTGAATGCTATTTCCACTTTACACCTTTTTTTCTTAAAAGCAAAAATCCTCTTTTGATTGCTTTTGCTTATCGAAAACAGATACAAACTAATGTAGGTCTTTCATAAAAGTGAAGTGGCAGAAAGCAAATTTTCGAAATCAGGGAATACCTGTACTCCCACTGTTTTTCAGCTTCACTGGGATTGTAGTCCCGTCTCTAACTTCTCTCAATCCACTAGCCCTCTTCTTCACTTTTCACATCCAGCTTGATTTCTATGACCCAAAGTTTAAAAAACTTTAATAAAACTCCTTTGCCTCATAGGGGAAACCCTAATCTTAGAGTAACAACTATTTTCTATGTCTGCACCTGAGTACCTGTGGTGCTAGAGAAAGTCACACCATAGGGTACCAAGAGTTTATGACAACCCCAAACAGATCTTCAAGTACATTCCTAGTTCATTTCTCTGCTCTACTTTTTTTGTTTTTTGGGGTTTTTTGCTCTCTACACAGGGCTGTTTCAAATCTCTTCTTTTAAAAATCTTGAACTGCCTCCTACTCCTCTCTTTATCCCTCTTTTCCAGCAAATTACCTGACCTCCTATTTCTCAGGAAAAAGAGAAGCAGTCAGAAGAGTTTCCTTAACTTTGTGTTACTAAATGTATCAACTACCAAAGTTTACATCCAACTTCTCTTCATTCTCTTTTGTTACAAATAAAGAAATAAGGAAGTATTCCTCTTTCTATGTCCAATTCCTCTTACCTATGCTTAGGCTCACATCCTTTCTTACCTTATATTATCTCTTTTCCATTATCCCTCTGTCTCATATATATTCAATCTTTCCCTTTCAGTTGCCTGCTTCTCATCAGTATTTATACATGCTTAGATTTTTCCCCCTTAATGCCACTAGCTCTGCCTTGCCTTTTCTTCTCCTTCATAACCAAACTGTTTGAAACAATTCACTCTGCTTGTTTCCATATTTTCATCTTTGTCAGGAACTGTGAAGGGACTGATGTTTTATCCTACTTGCAAGTTAACAAGTTAGCCTGTCTTGGTTTCATGGATACTGGCAGAAGACACAAGCCTCCTCGGTCAGAGACAAAGGACTTTATTACTCATGCCACAGAGAGCAGCCTGAGTTTCATGTTGATGTTGGTTCTCTTTACCTCCTAAGTCCCACGGGGTGACAGAGTGGCACAGGTAGATGCTGCATGCAGTGGGCTTATGTCTCAGCTGAAGAACTCTGAGCTTAGGGAACTCTCATCTTTTACAATGGGCTGTAAGCAAATCTGCCTGATGTTTGTCCCAGAGGGAGACATCATTTTTATCACACTGGGTAGCAGACAATCTGCCCTCTGCTCCAAAAGGAGACAATATTCCTATCTTCCAAGTCTGTTCCTTTAACAAGCATCCTTGAAAAACAGTCCTAAACAAAAGTTCTCAATGCAAGAGATCCATGGAGAATTGCTCCCAACAATCTTCCAAGTCAGACCTCAACTTACTCCAGTGTGGCCTCTGTTCCTATTACACCACCAAAACAGTTCTTGAAAAGATTACCAATAAACTGCCGTATCAGTAAATTAGAGGGTTTCTTTTGGTGGCGGCGGGGAGGGGCATTCCCTGGTGGTCCAGTGGTTAGGACTCCGTGCTCTCACTGCCAAGGGCCCACGTTCAATCCCTGGTAGGGGAACTAGGATCCCACAAGCCACGCAGCAGGGCCAAAAAAAAAAAAGAAAAAAAATTAGAGTTTTTCAGTTCTAATTTTATTCAAACCCTAAGCAGAATTAATAACCATTTTTTTCTTTTCTTTTGAATTATATGGTATTACATTCTCCTGGTTCTACTCATTCTATTTTCATCCCTCTGGCTATGCCTTTCTCAGTCTGCTTTGTGGGTTCACCATCCTCAACCTAACTATTAAATATTGATCCTCAACCTCTGGTCCTAAGCCCTTATCTCTCTCTTTTTTAAAAATAAATTTATTTGTTTATTTACTTATTGCTTTTTGGCTGTGTTGGGTCTTCGTTGCTGCGCATGGTCTTTCTCTAGTTGCGGCGAGCGGGGGCTACTCTTTGTTGCGGTGCACGGGCTTTTATTGCAGTGGCTTCTCTTGCTGCGGAGCACGGGGCTCTAGGAGCACGGGCTTCAGTAGTTGTGGCTTGCGGGCTCTAGAGTGCAGGAGCAGTAGTTGTGGTGCACAGGCTTAGTTTCTCTGTGGCATGTGGGATCTTCCCAGACCAGGGCTCGAACCCATGTCCCCTGCATTGGCAGGCGGATTCCTAACCACTGCGCCACCAGGGAAGTCCCCATCCCTTAACTCTTTTCTTTCCATATTCTCTTCCCAAATAAGCTCATCCAAACTTTACAGTTTCAATTACCACCAATAAATCAGTTATTTAAGTATTATAGCCAGCTCAGACCTTTCTTCTACACTCTAGACCCATATATTCAACTGCCTTCTCGACATTTATGCTTGGATATCTTGAATATACTTCAATATTCAACACACCCAAGGCCAAACCCATGATTTTCCTCCTTAAAATTGGTCTTCATTCAATGAACAGATTCTCAGGAATAAAATCCATCCTTAATTTCTGCAAGTAAGAAACTAAGGAATGATCTGCAAAACCTTCTTTTTCCTAATTTCCTATATCCAAATTATCAGTGGGTTCTGTTGATTTTAAATCCTAAATATCTCAGGCATTTATAGTTTTCTAATCTTTCTTGTTTGTTGGCTGGTATACAATCTGTCTTCTCAACACCTTCCTTTCTGGTTCTTTTTATTCCTTCCTGTGGATGTGAGTCACTATTTGGTGTCATTTCCTTACTCCAATACAACTTTGTTTCCACCTTTGTATTTTGTGCTGATATTGTCAAATATATTATATTTCAGTATGTTATAGGCTCAACAATGCAATTATATATACATATTGTTTTATGCAACTGCTTTTAAATCAGTCAAGAGAAGATGGTGCGATTATACTATCTTTTGTAATTATCTACATTACTGCCTTTACCAGTGCTCTTTGTTTTTTTGTGCGGATTCAAAGTACTGTCTGATATCAGATGCTTTCATCCTTATAATTTCCTTTGATCATTCTTGTAAGACAGGTGTGCTGGCAAAAAATTCTGTTTTTATCTGGGAATGTGTTTTACCTTTATTTTTGAAAGATAATTTTGCTGGATATAAGACTATGGACAGGTTTTTACTTTCAGCGCTTTGAATGTGTTGTCCAATTGCCTCTGTCCTCCAAGTCTCTGATGAGAAACCAACTATTGATCTTACTGGGGTTTCCTTTTATGTGATGAGTTGTTTTTCCTTTGCTGCTTTCAAGATTTTCTCTTTCTCTTTCAACATTTTGACCATAATGTGTCTAGATGTGGATCACTCTGTTTATCCTCCTTGGATTGCATCGAATTTCTTGTATGTGTAGCTTAATGCTTTTCATTAAGTTTGAAACATTCTCAGTCATATATATCTCAGAATACTTCTTCTGTGCCTTTCTCTCCTCTCCTCATAGTCCCATTATTTGTATGCTGATGTGTTTAATCATGTCCTACAGTTCTCTGAGGCTCTGTTCATTTTTTTCCATTCTTTTTTCTCTCTGTTCTTCAGATTGCATAGTTTATATTGCTCTCAGGTTGTATTTAAGCCCCTTGTTCTTTGTAAGGCTTCTTCCCTGTGTTGATGGGTCTGTGTGTAGTTTAGGGAATGCTTTCAAGTCTGCCCCACAACCTGCTACAATTGTTCCTGAGTGGGTGCAACCTAACACATGTACACTTGCCTTCCTGATCCTCACAGGTGATTATGATCCCAAGAGGGTTCTTCATAGCTGACTCTTTCCCTGGTTCTTTCTTTAAAACCTCTGGCTGCTCTGTTGTTTTGATGTATTATGGAGCTACCAGCCTCCTCTTAATTGCTCTTCATCAAGATCTGTACTGTTTTCAACCTTTAGGCATGGAGTTCTCCATTCCTTCTTCCAGTTGAAGTCAGTCTTCTCAGGCAGATCCAAAGAGCTCTTTACTCTTATGGTCTGCCTTTTCCCCTGGGCAGAACACCTGCACCACTGCACTGGAGTTGGGGGCAGGGACCCTATTTTCCTAGAGTGACAATCTGGCTCTATAAGGAGATCCTGGGGGTGGGGAGCAGCTCTTGGTCGTGGCTTGCCTCTCTTGGTGTGGAATCTCTACCGTATAGTGAGTTGGGACAGGTAACTCGGCCTCAGTGTTCACAGCATGCTGTGCCTAGGGTGGGGGTTGCTTGGGGGGAGGGAGACTTGGTCCTTTCAGCCATGCCTGCCTGGAATAGACTTCCTGTAACATGGAGCTGAGGGGGAAGGAAGGAAAGGGATGAGAAGGCCTACCCTTGCAGGTGAAACTGTAGCCCTAGACTGGGAGTTAGGGGGAGAGGGGAACTTCAGCTTCTTGGCTACACATGCTGAGGTTGCAGCTGCTATAACACAGCACTGTGATGGGGATGTAATGGTTTAGGTTGTGGCTAAAATGCCACAAATACTCACTGTTCTTACCTAGATTTTGTAGATTTTCTTTAATGAATGTTCCTTCATTTGCTGTATGCTCTTAGGGTGATTCCCAAAGATTTTAAATGATATTTTATTTTTAAATAATTTTCACCAGTTAAATTGTTGTTTTGCTGGGATAAAATCTACTGAGTTCCTTACTTCATTGTTCTGGAAGTCCTGCCATGTTGTTTCTGGACATTAATTACTTCTGATGGTGAACTGAAGGATAATTCCTATAAGGATGAACCAGGGGATCCTGGGTAGTACTCAGCTAGTTTTCTGGAATCATCCATAGGACCTTAAGCACTTCGAAGAGTGTTTATTTTATTTTTTTTTTAAACAAAGTGAAATTTGAGGGATTTTTTGGCTGCATTGGGCCTTCGTTGCTGTGCGTGGGCTTTTCTCTAGTTGCAGCGAGCGGGGGCTACTCTTGTTGTGGAGCACAGGCTCTAGGTGTGCAGGCTTCAGTTGTTGTGGCCAGCTAACATATTTGCTAGACTCTGCTAAGCAAAGAAGGAAAACTGCCTCTTTAATGGTTGGTAGGAAAGGAAATGAGAAAGGAGGAAAAGAAACCCATTGTTTTTTATTAATTTAAGCTTTAAATATAAGTAAATATTTAAAGACTTTTTTTAAAAAAGGGTTAGTAGAAGAACCATATGATTAAATGGAACTTCAAAAGTTGAACTTCAGCTGGTAATTAACTCATTTTTAAAAAATTAAGTCTAAGGAAAGTTAACTGGAAATTCAAGTCTCAGAATAGTCCTGATTTTCCCTTTAGTTGTATCTAATACATTAAATTTTACACCCAAGTCTGTATTTTAAAATATTTTCTAGCATAATAAAATACTTTTTATCAGTATTTATAACTCTCTGGAAAAGTTTCTAAGAGTTGCAGAAATGTCAGAAGTAAATCAAGAATGCTTTGTGAGCATTAAAATCATCTCCTCCTTCCTAACTCCCCATATTAAATCTCTGGCAGCCCAGAAAGAAAACAAACAAACAAATAAATAAATATACTAATACATATAAGAACAAATAAAACTATCTTAAGCTATCATATATATTCAGTAAAACATTTAAAATTATTTTACTGTAAAAACACTTCTGCTTTATAGAACCAATTCAATTCAACAAAATTTTCCTGATACCTAAAATGTGTTAGATAAATAAGACTGTATCCTTAACTTCAAGAAGCTAACAATTTAATAAAAAGGTTAACATTTATTTAAAAAAAGTATTTTTTAAGGCAAAACTATGATGTGTTTAATAGGAGTTGCAAAATGCTTGGCATTTAGTTCAAAAAGGGCCAGTATAGTCAAAAAATTAAATCAGAAGAGCTGGAAAAAAAAGTTAATGCAATGCTTTCAAATATTTAGATGATGTTTTAAAAAATGATATGGCATGTTTAACTGCTTTTGTCTTATTATATAACAGAATAGTGGTTTATAGCACTAATGTACTGCAAATTGATTCTGTGGTTAAAACATCTTTACTTCAAAAAAAAAAACCATCTTTACTTCAGCATTTAGTTACCAGCAAAGACTCATTTTTTGCTTTTTATTCCTCTTCATTGCAAAGGCTGGCTGTTTGTGGAGATGCTCTGATATATAAGCCTTAAATACAATAAATAATGTTAAAATGAAGTTTTGTGGGTTTTTTTTTTTTTTTTGCGGTACGCGGGCTTCTCACTGCCGTGGCCTCTCCCTTTGCGGAGCACAGGCTCCGGATGCGCAGGCCCAGTGGCCATGGCCCACGGGCCCAGCTGCTCCGCGGCATGTGGGATCCTCCCAGACCGGGGCACGAACCCGTGTCCCCTGCATCGGCAGGCGGACTCCCAACCACTGCGCCACCAGGGAAGCCCTAAAATGAAGTTTTTAATGAATTTCACAATATATTTATTAATTTTAAAAGCCCTAATACTTATTGAATATCTGTTATGTGTTGGATAGCATCTTAAGTACTTTGACCTTCAAAACATAAAGAAAACTGAAGAAGGATTATGTAATTTAGTCACGATCACCTAATAACTGGTGGAGTGAAGACACATATTCAGGCATTCTGCCCTAAAACCCATGTTCTAAAACCCTATACGATATGCTATCTTATAAATATAAAATCACTCTGTAATCACTCACATTCTATTTATTTTATTTATTTATTTTAAAAAATATTTATTTATTTATTTATTTAGTTGTGCCGGGTCTTGCAGCAGGCGGGCTCCTTAGCTGGGGCTTGCGGGCTCCTTAGTGGCGGCATGCGTGTGGAATCTAGTTCCCTGGCCAGGGATCGAACCCGGGGCCCCTGCATTGGGAGCACGGAGTCCTAACCACTGCGCCACCAGAGAAGTCCCTCCTTCTATTTATTTTAATATATCAGTTTCTAACAGCAGTTCAAACAGTTACACTTGTTTTGATTAATTTATATTCAGTAAAAATAATGTCATTTAAAAATGGTTTTGTGATGGTTACATTTGACTCACTGTACAATATAGCAACTGGTCTTAATTGTGATACAGTTTAACCGGATTTAAAATTTTTCTTTCTTTAACACTAAAAACCAAACCAACATCGAATTCTTAATTCCACCACTTCTCCCCAGAAGAAAAGCAACGTAAACTGGCATAAAGACTAAGCACATAGAACACTATTGAAGCAGATTTTTGGTTTCATTTTTCTAACTACATCCAGTTAAGAGAGAAACATATATTTTATTTGGACATAAAATAAACTTTTCTTTCCCTTTGAAATGTTCTTGCCTTCGTAGTATGAACAATGAACTTCTAACAGTAGAATGTGCTCCAATGATCATAGAAAGGCTGCCTTTATAAATAACGTAATTTTTGATTGAATATAATTATGGAGAGACAAAAATGAAGGATGAAGGACAATAGAAACAAGCTGGGAATCAGTTTCAGAGAGATTTTAAACTGAAAATCTTCCCCTCCAAAATACTGTAATTTTGTTTCTCTCAATCCACCTCACCATTCCACTGGACCTCTCAAAAGAAAGACCCGTTTTGAAAAAGATCTTGTTGCTTTCTTTTAAAAGGGCAGGATTCTCACATTTGCAAAACATCAAGAGACAGTATCATACTGCGATAAACAAACATGTGAAAATAGATATTAAGAAAGAAGTAGTTATAAAAGCCTCTGGATTTGTTATAGCTTTAGCCCTTTATTTTCTCCTTGCAGTTTAGAACCCACAGTCTACCATTTCAACCACGAATTCATAGCCACATATTCTCCCGTACTTTCTGACTTTCAGCAGCCTCCAATTTCCCTGCTGCTTCTTCAAGGATGCTAAGTGTTGTTGTTGGTAAAAATTGTGCTCAGATGCCTCGTTATAAAATCATGTTGTCTCAGTGTTCTTGGTACTACTTCTATACTCTTAAGTGGAGAGAGTCACCTCTCGGTAACTATCCGTCCAATTCCAAATATTTATTGTTCCAAATCTTTCCCACTCTATCATCTCCTTCTTAGAGGTATTGCTGTTTGTTTGTAAGGTTAACCAAGATTCATAATCCCAAATTTTTGCATCCATACATCTAAGAACAAAAATGGATTTTATACTGTAACATACTTTCATTCCTAAAGCAAAAGAAGCATAACAGAGATCCTGATTGAAACTGGAACATTTGTGCATTAGGCAAGTCACACTTCCTTTTAAGAAAAAAACCAAGAAAGGCAAAGATATTACAAAATCAAAGACACTGGTCAGAATCTGAGGCATTAAGCAGGTGAGGACTGATTCTTTTTTTTTTTTTGCGGTACGCGGGCCTCTCACTGTGTCTCTCCCGTTGCAGAGCACAGGCTCACAGGCTCAGCGGCCACGGCTCATGGGCCCAGCCGCTCCTCGGCATGCGGGATCCTCCTGGACCGGGGCACGAACCCACGTCCCCTGCATCGGCAGGTGGACTCTCAACCACTGCGCCACTAGGGAAGCCCTGGAGACTGATTCTTAAAAGCACTGGGTCTGTCACTGCTGTTCCAGTTGCTTGACCATATCTACTGAAAGAATCATCAACATTTGTGACTTTGTGAATGCCCTCTTTTAAAATTAAATTTTATCATAGGAGTTTTAAGTTTGCAAAGGAAGTATTTAGCTTTATGAAAGTTTGAAAATTCTACTTGCTTATGCTATTAAATATCTTTTCCATATTATATTTGAAGAGTTAAAGATAAATATGGCTGGTATGTCTAATAGAACTAGGCAAAAATATGATCCATCCTTGTTAGAATTAAGTTGCCTTTAAAGTTAGCTTTTTATCATTAATTTCTTACTAAGATCCATAATGGGATTTTGTCTCAAAGAAAATTTAACAGTACTTATGAGTGGGACAATTTTTAAGAAAGCTATGAAAATGCCACTCACATAACAATGTTTGGGAGTTGTTTATTGTGTTCTGCACAATAACAGCTTCTTGTTTTATGTACTGCACTTTTTGTCCAATCCAGTGACTTGGCTGATATTTTTCTTTGTGTTCTGAAATAACCACTGCAGTGCAATTCTTATGAAATGAAATGCCTGTTGAGTTATCAATCAACCATTTGGACTAAGTGGGGAAAAATTTTAATTGCTTCTCATTATTTATGACATTAAAGAATCTGTAGGAATCTAGTTTTGTAAAAAAAAGTATGTGGATTTATAAAATTTCTTATGGAAGAAATTCTTTGAAAAACAGTATATCCATATAAAGCCACCTTATTTTATAATGGAATATATTAGTTATTTAAATTTTGGGTGAATAGTGATATAGTGAAAATGACAAGTTTTCTGCCTACTGTAATGAAGTCTGTAGTCATGTTCTGACGTTATGATCCTCTCCTCTCAGCATGTTTTACACCTGCATTTTATGCAAGATGTGTTGTGCCCTACTTGTGGCAATCCTGCACAGACCTGACTGATTTGCCAGACTGACAGCTGCTTACTTTCAGGAAACCGCACTCTGGTTCTTAGTGTGTGTCATGTCCTCCCTGAGTATCACTAATCTTTGATTACTAAGCTCCAACTCTGATAATCACAGCCCTTGACTCACAGAATAGTCTGGCTTGCAAAATAAATCCTTTAGGCAATTTAGTTCAATTCAATAAATAATAATAGGATGCCTACCATGAACAAGGCAAGTGCTGTGAGGTACGGAAAGCAAATAACCTATACTCCTTGCCATTAAGCTGCTTAATACATAAGGAAAGATATGTACTCAAATCACCATATTCAAATCCCCTAACAATTAAAATGACCCATACTTTTATAAAAGATTCATAGTTTCCTTCTGATCTTTCTCAGCTCAGGCAATTTTTCAGATTTCTAGACTTGTATGCTCAATTGCATGTTCAACATTTCCCAGATGTCTTAGAGGACCTCAAACTCAACATGCCCTGTATCAAACTCATAATGATCTGTCTTAAAGTTGGTCTTCCTCCACGCGTCCCTTACGTCAGTGAATGGCACAACCCAGAAGTACAAGCAAGAAGCCTGCTAGTCATTCTAGATGTCTTTACCTCCTTTGTCTTGCTTGGTCGACTTTTGCGGGCTCATCTCCCTCTGAGTCTGTGTTGGAACTTCTCAGGGACTTACCTATAGGCCTTCTTCTCTTCTTACTCTACAGTCTCTCTTCATGGAGCTTTCATGTACTCTAATGATTTTATTAATTCTTAGATGGTTTATATGCTGAAGACTCCCACTTTTTAAATCACACCCTGGCCAAGAGCAAATTATTAGTGAAATATTTTTAATTTCTTCAGGAAAAAAATTCCTGTAGTTTTGATTCTCCCCCACCATTTTTAAAAAATAAATTTATTTATTTTATTTATTTTTATTTTTGGCTGCATTGGGTCTTCGTTGCTGTGCACGGTCTTTCTCTGGTTGCGGCGAGCGGAGGCTACTCTTCGTTGTGGTGCGCAGGCTTCTCATTGCGGTGGCTTCTCTTACTGCGGAACACCATCTCTAGGCGCGTGGGCTTCAGTAGTTGTGGCTTGCGGGCCTCAGTGGTTGTGGCTTGCAGGCTCTAGAGCACAGGCTCAGTAGTTGTGGTGCATGGGCTTCATTGCTCCGTGGCATGTGGGATCTTACTAGGCCAGGGCTCGAACCTGTGTCCCCTGCATTGGCAGGCAGATTCTTAACCACTGTGCTACCAGGGAAGCCCTCTCCCATCCTCTCCCCATTTTATTTGCTTACTAGTCATTTGTTCAATAAACTTATTAAACACACATATTCCAAGCATTTGCTCCTCACAAAAATACCATAAGGTGGATATTACTAGACTCTAGAGGTCAAGTGACTTCCCCAAAATCAGACAACCAGCCAGAATTTGAGCACAGGAGTCTTCTGACTATAAATTCTGAGCTCTTTCCAATAAACTGCACTGCAGACCTCTAAATCCCTTAGTACAAAGGAACTAAACCAGGTATTAAGAAGAAAACAAAATATTTAAACAAATTCATTATAAGGTGTGATTATATAATACTCCTTAAGAAATACACTTTTTAATATACAATGGAATATTACTCAGCCATAAAAAGAAATGAAATTGAGTTATTTGTACTGAGGTGGATGGACCTGGAGTCTGTCATACAGAGTGAAGTAAGTCAGAAGGAGAAAAACAAATACCGTATATATATATGGACTCTAAGAAAAAAAAAATGTCATGAAGAGCCTAGGGGTAGGACGGGAATAAAACACAGACCTACTAGAGCATGGACTTGAGGATATGGGGAGGGGGAAGGGTAAGCTGTGACGAAGTGAGAGACCTACTAGAGCATGGACTTGAGGATATGGGGAGGGGGAAGGGTAAGCTGTGACGAAGTGAGAGACCTACTAGAGCATGGACTTGAGGATATGGGGAGGGGGAAGGGTAAGCTGTGACGAAGTGAGAGACCTACTAGAGCATGGACTTGAGGACATGGGGAGGGGGAAGGGTAAGCTGTGACGAAGTGAGAGACCTACTAGAGCATGGACTTGAGGACATGGGGAGGGGGAAGGGTAAGCTGTGACGAAGTGAGAGACCTACTAGAGCATGGACTTGAGGACATGGGGAGGGGGAAGGGTAAGCTGTGACGAAGTGAGAGACCTACTAGAGCATGGACTTGAGGACATGGGGAGGGGGAAGGGTAAGCTGTGACGAAGTGAGAGACCTACTAGAGCATGGACTTGAGGACATGGGGAGGGGGAAGGGTAAGCTGTGACGAAGTGAGAGACCTACTAGAGCATGGACTTGAGGACATGGGGAGGGGGAAGGGTAAGCTGTGACGAAGTGAGAGACCTACTAGAGCATGGACTTGAGGACATGGGGAGGGGGAAGGGTAAGCTGTGACGAAGTGAGAGACCTACTAGAGCATGGACTTGAGGACATGGGGAGGGGGAAGGGTAAGCTGTGACGAAGTGAGAGACCTACTAGAGCATGGACTTGAGGACATGGGGAGGGGGAAGGAGATATGGGAACATATGTATATGTATAACTGATTCACTTTGTTGTAAAGCAGAAACTAACACACCATTGCAAAGCAATTATACTCCAATAAAGATGTTAAAAAATATATATATACTTTTTAAAAGATGAAGTCTTTAGTTAATTTACTTAAGTCCATAATTAATTTGGTTTTTCCTCTCATCTTTCCACAAGGGATTTGAATTTGCTTATAGTAGGAATAAATGAATAAAATAGTAATAAAATATAGAAAACTGGAAGGGGCGATGGATGAGAAAGAATTGAGAGTCTAGACTGGGGAAAGATATGTTATGATTACTAAGACTGAGCCTCAAATTTGGCTCTACCCGCCATGGAGTCAAAGCAAAAGGAGGGGGCAAACCAGTAATTCTCACTTCCTTAAGACTCTGCTCATATTTACCTTAGTGAGCATTTACATGATCATCTTATTTAAAATAGCACCCCTACCCCATACACATACTCCCCCATCCACCTTCCCTACTTTATTTTTTTTTTTCCATAGCATTTATAACCCACTGATGTACTTGTTTTTTTATTCATAGTCTCTCCCTACTACAATGCAAGATTAATGAGAGGAGAGATTTGGCCTGTTTCTGTTTGTTTCTTTGTGTCCCGGTGCCTACAGCACTGCCCAGGAAATAGTAGGAGCTCAATAAATGTTTTGAGTGAATGAATTAAAAGCTACCAAGAAAATAAGAAACAAACAAATAACAAATAATAACTGATAAATAATAATAAATAATGAATACAAATAATAAATACAGAAAACCATCCATAATACAATGTCTGTTATCAGTTGTTAAAACAATTGATGTTCCATATGACACAAATGGATAAGGAAAATATCTGTAGTATATGGCCGGGTTGTTAGCACAACTGAAGTCTTAAATTAGTAGCCTAACATAGGGTACTCAAAGACTGATTTCCAAATAGTTAGTCATTTAAACTCCAAAGGGAAAATACTATCATCCAGAAATGGCACAATCATTATACCATTTTTATGATATTACTGTTAAATAAACTTTACATACTGAATAATAAAGAAAGAAGCTTAGTATTTAATTTTTTCTTCATATATTTATTCTCAAGTATTTTACACTGAGTATTTTTATTGATATCAAAAATGGTTATAACTGGTTAATCGCTATGAAGAAATCACTTCATTCTTGCCCTCCTTTAAATTTAAAAGTTTAAACCAAATGTGCCTCTACACTCCCATGAAACTCCTTAGTAGACAAAGTTGTCTGTGAAACCAATAACCATTCAACATGTGGAGAAAGTATGCTAGGATGCTAGGAACAAGCAGTTGGGATTTGTGTGCTGAATAAAAACTAGACATGGATATGGAATCCTTGGAGCAGCCATCTTGTCTTTATCAAAATTTGTTTTTAGTAGTTATCTGACTATCAGGTTAATTTTAGTTATAACTCAACAGAAAGAACTTCAAATATAAATCAATCCTTGCTTTTCCCATGCATACAAATCATACATTTCCACATGTACATTGAATGTATGTATACAGTACTACCATGGAAGAAGACTAGAATAGAATTAATCTTTTCTAGCAGCGTGAGACATTGTAAAGGGAGAGATCAAGTACCCTCACTATCCACAAATTAATCTACTCTGTGTAGCAAATTTTAGAAATTACTTTTTTTCTTTATTACTAAAAGAAAATTAAGAATAAGCAAAAAAAAAATTATGGGTCTCTCCATGGAAAACTGCATTGTTTATAATACTACTGTTTGGTCTTTATGGCTTTTGAGATATTTTACAAGTCTGTAAATTACAGATAACCAATAGCAATGCAAAATAATTCATATCTATAGACAAGCAAACAAATTCTGTTCCAGTAGAGGTTCAATTGTCTTTCCTCTCTGCCTATGGAAAAAGCCAGTCTCGTGGCCATTTGTAAATTCATTTCAACATACCTTTTCTCCACATACATTTCTGACTGGTTTCTCCTTTGAAGCCGTTGTAACAATTGCCTGGTTCCCTCTTTAATGACGAGTTAAATAAACTCCTTAACGTGTTCATTTTATATTTAATGAGCACTATAATTTTACCTCTTTTTGAAAATTATCCTTTAACATTTTGCCATTATTGAAATGGCTGATCTGAATTTAAATCTATGTTAGCTTTGGGTTTCATTTACTGTCTTTCCTATGTTTAGTTCAAGAAAAATTAAAAACAAAATTGCAAGTTTTTACCAATTACATAAATTAATGCCAGTTAGTATTCCAAGATTCTGTTTGTCAACCTTCCACCGTCTTGATATTGTGGTGGTTTTAAAATACATCACATCAAGGAACACAAACCTTGCCTAAATTCTTACAAATGTTTTACAGGGACCTTTAGCTCAATGCACAAACTAACACCACTCGTTTCTTTTCTGTTGATTCTGACAATAGAGTATGTTCCTGTTACACACAAAGTCCTCTCTCTCTTCAAAACTAAATTTTGTTATGAAAGTTTCCCCTGGGAAACCACATTGCTTCAGCAAAAACATCAACTGAGTTTTTACCAGCAGTGTCATTTTAGATTGAAATTTTTATAGACTCTGTACTACCTCAGAGATGCCAAAATAAATGTCTGAAGCATTTGCCTTATGCAATCTCTGCTCTCATAGAGATGATGTTTTAGTGTGAGCCTGTGAAGGAGAGAGTGGGAAGTGGCAGAGAATAAACATGTTAAAACAAATAAATAAAATACTTTCAAATAGTGTGAGAGCTACGAGGAAAATGAAAGAGTAATGGAAGAGAGGAAGAGGGCGTAGACTGGAGGTTCTTTCTATATATTAGAGCTGAGCTGAGATCTCAGAAAGGTTATAGTTAAGCCGATGATATGGAGATCTGCCAAGGGAAGATTTGGGGAAGAGTCTAGGCAGAGGCCTTGAGACAGAATTGAGCTAGCTGGGCTAGTGCAGTGATCTTGATTGTGATCCACAATAAGATATTTTGTTTCTTGACCCAGTACATATAAATTTCCATGAAATGACATTCATACCATGTGTGATGCATTCTAACAATATCTGTCCTATCCTATCCTGTTCACAATCCACTAAATTGATTTCATGGACCAACACTAGCTTGATTGTTAAGAACTCAGGCTTCAAGCATGGGTTTGAATCTTAACTCAGCAACTTACTAGCTGTGATACTTTCAATATGTTACTTAACATCCCTGTGCTGCAGTTTTTACACCTTTAGAGTGAGGGGCAACAGCAGTCTACCCATGAGGTTTGAAACCAGATTTCCCTCCAGAAAGACTGAATCAATTTTACTTCTAACTTTAGTGTATTCTTATTTCATACACTGTTTATTTAAACCCACACCATCCATCTTTTTTTTTTTTTTGCGGTACGTGGGCCTCTCACCGCTGTGGCCTCTCCCGCTGCGGAGCACAGGCTCCGGACGCGCAGGCTCGGCGGCCATGGCTCACGGGCCCAGCCGCTCCGCGGCATGTGGGATCCTCCCGGACCGGGGCACGAACCCGCGTCCCCTGCATCGGCAGGCGGACTCTCAACCACTGCGCCACCAGGGAAGCCCGACCATTCATCTTTTTAATCTTTATCAACTTGATAGGTGAAATATTATTCCTAATAGTTTTAATTTGAATTTCTTTTATTTCTAGTGAGGCTGGACATGTTTTCCTCCTCATTGGATACTAAATGTAGTTGCAGTTTTTATTTCCTACAAAATGTACAAAAATAATATGTTAAATATAAAATTTTACTAGGTATTGTATTTATAACTTGTTTGTCATTTTTAAATTAAATGCAAAGTTATAACATTTATTTACACTTATCTTCCACTAAACTACATATAACCAAAAAAGGCAACAATCTTTTGGGGGGATGGATACAAATCAATGAGAATATGAGCTAGTTCTTGAATAAGTCTTTGAAATGATTATAAATGGAGAAATACTAAAATTTGTATTCATTTTCATTTTAACCAATAGAATTCAATATTTTAAATCATAGTTACAAACGTAGACAAATGAAACCACCTTCAGGCTTACCTACCAAAAATATTAAAAGAGTTGCCTATTGTAGTAGAAGAGAATGGTTCTGCAATGAAAAAATAAATTAATTAAATTAATTAAAATTTAATGATGTGCATGAACTAATGATAGATAATAATAGGCCATGAAGTGAAGAATATGATTAATTCAAGCTGCAAATTAAAAATTTCTACATTTTGTACTTTCTCTAAAATCTACTTTTTTTTTTTAAAGAAATGAAGTTTCTGGTGACATTACTGAGTACCTTGTATGCTGGCTGCTACCACAGGTGGAATCGCTTGTTTATTTAAAGTAGCCACAACCAAACATTTTTCCTTAAAAATGACTTTCCTTCTCAATTTGTGACAGTGACAACAGCTTCTGTTATATTTTATTACCTCTGAAAACCATGGAATAAGGAATTCGGAATCAATCAAACTGATGAAATTTCCCAGCCATGGGAAATCAAACTTAAATTCCCTGTCTCTGTAGATGGTCTGCATACATCCCAGTAAAATTTTGATCAAGAGGGTAAAAGACAAGGGCTTCCCTGGTGGCGCAGTGGTTGAGAGTCTGCCTGCCGATGCAGGGGACACTGGTTCGTGCCCCGGTCCGGGAAGATCCCACATGCCGCGGAGCGGCTAGGCCCGTGAGCCATGGCCGCTGGGCCTGCGCGTCCGGAGCCTGTGCTCCGCAACGGGAGAGGCCACAGCAGTGAGAGGCAAAAAAAAAAAAAGACAAATTAATTGGATTAATTGGAAGAGGGAATAAAAAAAATTTCATAGATGTTAGAAAAAATGATATCAAATGGAATATAGTAAAAACCACAAATGGAAATTTAATTTTCTTAACACTGTTTTTAAAAACATTTAGGTATTAAGTATTAAGAGCTAATAGATATTAAGTATTAATTGATTTGTTTAGCTATTAAGTATTAATAATTAGTTTATCCTTCATTTCCCGTAAAGTTCAAAATATTTGCACCATGCTTTCTCTTTGATCAGAAATCTGATAAGATCAAGTTGTTGCTATAAGAAAACAGCAACAACAAATAAAGCCAACCGTTTCCTCTTCCTTAGCCAAGATAAGGCACAGCTGACAATGATGTTAAATGGAAAAAAAAAAAAACCCAAAACACTGGATACAGGAAAAATTAGATCAGCAGATAGAAAGTAACTTCTGCATTAAGTTAATTAGAAATTCAGTTTCTCTGCTCGGATGAAACTACTCTTTGATTATCTTATTAATTGCCTTACACACACGCACACGAACACAGCACACACTTAATGAACCAAAACATGACTAGTGGAGACTCTTAAGGTTTTTTGAAGATATGTGGCTCTTACTACAAGACAAGACTATGACTCCAGAGAAGACAACGACACGGAGCCAAAGCTAGTGTGGCTGGGGCTTAAAGAAGGCCTGGGAAAGATACAGTTTCTACTTAGGTCTCTTAGGGCAAGGTTAATGTCATGGTACTACTTTAAATTTTACCCTTTAACTTTGCTTTACCACCTCTCTTGAATAGTAAACTGAGAAAAACTTGTACAGAGGAGGGTGGGTATTTTTCTCATCAAGGGTCAGTGATCCACAACAGAAAAAAAATATCAACTGGAGATCTATACAAAAAGCAACATATTAATAATTTAGGTTGGTGGGTTAATTTTTTTTGAAGAAATATGAAACACATCTGATCTTTAGATTAGGAAATCTTAATATTTTGTTCAATAAATAATATTTATTCTATAAATCTGAAAATTACATGTACTAAAAATACAGTTCTATGATGTGGTCAGTTAAGAAGAAGAAGAAAAAGGGAACCAGAAAGAAAGATGGGAGAGAAGATCAGGGCAAAATAGGGAGATAATATTCACTGAGGACCTACTATATGCTAGGTATTTCATACACAAAATGTTACTGAATCCTCATAAGAACTTTAAGTGGTTAGCATTATACCCATTACAATGAGGAAACTGAGTCTCTGAGGGATTAAGTTATTAGGATGACAAGGCTTAAACTTAGAACTGTCATTACCCAAAACCTTTTTCATTGCTCCATAATGCTCAGCTTCTACAGAAGGAGGAGGCAGTGGGGTGGAGAAGACATATGGAAAAAAAGACAAAGTGGCTGAGACGGGAGGTGGGGAAGAATAACAGACAATGGGAGAATGAGACACAGTAGGGAGAGAAGAAAAAACGATGTGTAGTAGGACAGAGGGGCAGAAAAAGAATATGAGAGTATATGGCTGTTAGCATAACTGATGCCATCCTGGGCCCATACAGTTCCTCTTGTCCTTCCGCCGATCCCACCCAGGACTGTACTGTGAGGTAAATCACATCTCTGTTGTCAAGGACTTTGTAACTAATAGATATTGTTTAATAATCATTGGGACCAGGTTGGCCTCTTTGCTCTGTAATCCTCAAACAGTGATGAAAACCTTTGCTGACTTATTCCCTGTGTCCACAACAGGGGTCCCCAACCCCCGGTCTGAGGCCTGTTAGGAACCGGGCCGCAGAGAAGGAGGTGAGCCGTGGGTGAGCGAGTGGAGTGAAGCTTCATCTGCCGCTCTCCATCGCTCCCCATCGCTCCCCATCCCTCCCCGTCGCTCCCCGTCTCTCCCCATCCCTCCCCATCGCTCCCCATCCCTCCCCTCGCTCCCCATCGCTCCCCGTCCCTCCCCGTTGCTCCCCATCCCTCCCCTCGCTCCCCATCGCTCCCCATCTCTCGCATTACCGCCTGAACCATCCCCCCAACCTCCGCGGAAAAACCATCTTCCACGAAACCGGTCCCTGGTGCCAAAACGGTTGGGGACTGCTGGTCCACAAGACTAGTTACCCATTCATAAATATTGACTTAGGAATGCATTTCCTGTTTCCAAGCACATACCCCTATACCCTATGTTAACTATAAAATTGCCTCAGTGGCCCCTTGGCAGTGTGGAGTGCAGCTGCAAATGCTTACAGATCATCCGCCTGATCCCACCCTGTGAGCAAGTTACCCTGTAATATACTGATCCATTGATTATATGGAGCTGCCTGCCTTGTTTTTCAGTCTCAAGATAACTTCTCAGTTTGGTGGGCACTTTTTGTTCCCTCTGTTCTCCAACAAAGAGGGAAAGCAAATAGAGAAAGTTGCATATAAGGAGTTGCTGGAAGAAGAGATGCAAGAAAAGATCTGTAGGGAGACTACCTGTTTGGAATGTAGGTGTCAAAAAAATACACAATTATTACCTATCCATTGGAATATCTATCAACAGAGTAATTATTCTTGACAACTCAAACCACTATAATCCTAATACATTTTGAGCACAGTTTCTCAACGTCAGCACTAGTGACATTTTGGGTCAGGCAATGCTTTGCTGTAGGCGACTGTTCTGCACATTATAGGATGTTTAGCAGTAACCCTGGACTCTTCCTATTAGATGCCAATGGTACTGTACTCCCTTAGTCTTAACATTCAAAAATGTCTCCAGACATTGCCAAATGTCCCCCGTGAGCAAAACTGCCCCCAGTTAAGAACCACTGATTTAGAAGTTACATTCTTGAAATAATGATAAAAAATGGACAAAAGATATCTACCATATACAAAATTATTCCCTGAGTTAGTGACTAGATGCCCATTGGAGAAAAATTAGATTAAGTTTAGGGCTGAGTTCATCTAAACTCAAAGCACTTGCTACAGTATTGCTTGCAAACTGCTTTTAAAAGATGTGAAAGGAAGTGGGTATAAACAAATATCTATTTTTGAACCACACAATCTAAGGGGGAGCAGCAGATTTATCAGACTGTTCTCCCATCATAGGTGAGGGCTCTTTGCATTTCTGAAACAAAAACAAAGCCGGCTTTAGAGTTTGGAGACCTGGGTTCTGGTGTGCTCTAGTACTAGTTAATTGTAAGACCTAGGGCAAATCACTTGGCCTGGAGAAGCAAGCCTTGTTGGCTTCTTACACTTTACCAAGAGTTCTAATATACCCTTCTAGGGAAATAGTAAAATAACTTCCTTATGTATATATATCTATTACTGATACTATGTCGAAGGGCAAGTTTGTTGAATACTGTGGATTGGTTTGCTAATTATTCCCTTGCCACTCAAAGTGTGGTCCATGGGCATAGCATCAGCATCACCTTAGGAGCTTGTTAGAGATGCAAAATCTTGGGCCTCACCCCAGAACAACAAAATCACAGCCTGCATTTAACAAGAGATAATTTGTCTACACATGAAAACTGAGGAGCACTGTTCTATTCCACCTTCCTCCTAGAGTGGCTTTCTAATTGCAGAGTCTGGAAAACTTAAAAATAACATTTCTCAGATATCTTTTCACTTAGGTTCTAGTTGAAAATTAGGTCCAAAAGCTAATCCTTACATGCTTATTATATGCTAAGTACTGCTCTAACACTTTACATATATTACATACATACATATAACAGTTCTATGGGGTTGATACAACTATTATTCCCTTTATACAGATGAAGAAACTGAAGGCCAAAGAGGTTAATTAACTTGCCCAAAGTTACGGTTAGTAAGTGGCAGAGTTAGGATTCAAACCTAGGTATTCTGGATCTAGAATATGTACTGCTAATCATATCTTTGATGATAGATCAAAAAGGAGGTATAAGGCTTCCCTCTGGTACCATTTTTTTTTTTTAACAGAATGATCTCATGGAACATTCTTTGATAAATGCCGTTATACAGGTTCCTTCATTTATTTACTTAAATATCTATAAGCCAGCATTTATCTGAAAGTTCCAGCATTGCAAAAGGCAAGAAATAGAAATGAAGCATTACCATCTGAAAGGAAGCAAAATCAACCTTATCTATAGAGTGGATGATTATATACCTAGAAGATGCAAAAGAATCAAGTCTAAGAGATACTAGTATATATTAGCATTAGCATTAACAAAAGAATTCAGAAAGGTAGCTAGTTTAAAACTAACTAAATAAAAACCAATAGCTAGAAAGCAGCAGCAAAAACATGATGTGGAAAAAGAAATCCCTTTCACAATGCCAACAGAAATGTAAAAGCTTAATATAGACTTCAGTATTTATAACTACTATAAAGGATTGCAAAGCCAGGGAGAAAGTGGATTATTCAATGATTAGGAAAAAAAAAAAAGATCAGCTCCATACCTCACACAATACATAAAGTCATTCTAAAGAGATTAAATATATAGAGTAAAAAAAAAAAAAAACTATAAACACACACATAAGAAAATATTGGTGGATACCTTAAGTGTAGGGTTAGAAAGAATGTTCTAAACAAATATAATAGATATATGTATGTATGTGTGGGGGGTGTGTGTGTGCATGTATGAGGGTGTGAGATGTGTGTGTATGAAATTAACAAAAAAATTCCTTTGGCTAATAAAAATTTAAAGCATTTCTAAGTCAAAAACATCATAAACAAAATTATAAAGTAAACAGCAAGCAGGGAAAATAATTATAATCTATGTGAAATATGAGTTTAATATCTTATAATAATGCCAAAAGAAAAAATGGTCAAAGAACACAATTAAAAAGAAATACAAATGCTCAATAAATATATGAATGGTTTAGTAAATCTCTCCAGCAGTATCTTATGACAATAAGATAATTTTTGCCTATTAAGTTGGCAAAGATTAATCTATAAATTATATTGTTTGTTGCTGGAATGGATGGTTTCCAATTGACACTCTTACATACTAATGCCAGAAGAGTACAGTGGTGCAACCTTTTCTGAATGTAATTTTTTAGGATGTTTCAAGAGGATTCAAAGAGTTTGACTTATTGAACTAGTTCTTCCAGTTCTAGAAATTTATTCCAAGGTGGAACTGTGAAAAAAAGGTAGAACTTTATAAGCAAAGATTTTCATTACAGCATTATCTATAAAAGAAAGTTTGAAGCAACTTAAATATGTAGTATTAGGGGGACGATTATTAGGCAGCCCTAAAAATAATTTTTACAAAGAATTTTTGATAACATGGGAAAATGACACAACATGCTAAGTAGATAAAAACAAGATACCAAGTCCAAATATTACATTAAAACATGTTAAAAAATATGTGTGTATATATGCATATACACACATACAGAGAGATATATGAATGTAGTAACATCAAATGTTTCATATTTTATAGCACAATATTACTCAGTGAGATTTCAAATGCTTTTGTTTTCTTCTTTAGATTGTTTTATAGTTCTACATTTTCCAAAGTACACATTACTTTTATAATCATAAAGAAAGACCTTAAAGCTAAAAATAATGATTCTAAAGTCAATCCAAGGATGGTGGGACCTTTCTATCCCACCTAAGGCAGGGCCATCTTAGGTTTTTCAGGTTGTAAAATGCCACATACATACATAAATGTAATAAAAGGACTGGAGATATTTAACCTTCCAGGTATGCAGCAGGGCAGAGACTCTCTTACCTAAAGGGACCTGGCATTCACAGTCATGAACATACTTGGATCATCTCTCATGCACACAATTACCAACACACATATAGGACAGCTGTGCCCTGTCCCTTCAGTTCCTTGGGCGTTTTGCCTCTCTCCTCGGCTTATCTTTCTTAGAGGCCAAACTCCTACTTCAGACTTGACAGTTCCTTCATCTAGGGAACCTGGTCCAGTCTTTCAAGTCCTGCTTTCCTAGGATAGAGGCTGCCTTGTCAATCATGTACCTAGAAAGATTTAGGCCAGAAAGACAGAGGAACCTTAGTTTTCTATCAGATGGAGTAGTACTTAAGGATAAATAGCAAAAAAAAAAAAAAAAAAAAAAAAAATGATGCTTATAATATCTTAGTTATTAAGAAAACACCTATATAAATACCGGTATTTTGGTATTACATGAAATAAATACCATTTTGATCTGGTATCATAATAACAATGAGCCAAAGATATGTTTTGTAAAGTCAAAGCTGATGCAAGAGGCTTCCAGGTAGAGGGAAGGGCATGAGTCTTTCAGACAGGAATAGAAAGAAAAATCAGTGAAGGTAAGGTTGTATGTAGAGGAGACTTTAGGCTGGGGAATAGCCAAAGGAAGAAAGCTCCTTCATCAAATGATCAGGTAAGGGCAAACTGTGAAGGAACTAGAAATAGAAAGGGATTTAATACAGCAAATTAGGGGCTGACAAAAATCTTTGAAAGAGCTAGAGGAGCAAAAGTCAGGTGCCTTCTGGAGCTGTTGAATTCAAGAGCACACCACCTGTAACCCTGATCCAGATATAAAGGAGCCTCTGCTATTACTGCTGCTGCTGCCACTACTACCAATTCTCTCTTAACATCCACGAAGCTACTCAGATTCTGGAACATTAAGTGAGTGTGCTAAGCAGAAAGGACAGCAGGGAGATGGCCTCTGTCTCATTTCCAGCTAATTAGTTTTGGTTCTGTTTCTGTTTATATCATTGTTTCTATGGAGAAGTTCACTTTAAGTTCTAAACAACAAGTTTACAAACCAAGTTTTCAAAAATACTCCATTTGTAATTTGGAGTCCATGTGTCCTTAAAACAACAAAACAAATACACACCATCTGCCTAAAGAAAAACAAAATAAAACAAATCCTTAGACTATGTTTTATAGCTGTTAAATTTCATTTACCTCTCCCTCAAATATCTTTATATCTCTACCATCATTGCAAGGCAGTGCATACAAATTTTAAATTTCATTTTCAGGACTTGAAGAAAAAGCTACACTTATTACCAAGAAATGATTTATCACAAAAGCTTGCTTTTTACACCAATGAGTTGGGTTGTATCAATTTTTTGTTTATTTTTGACTTCTTTATAAGAAGTTCTTCTTTGGTGCTGATATAGGAGGAAATGCATATCTCAGGTGTAATTTTCAAGTATTGTGTATGTGGACTTAGAGTACATAAATAAATCATGTGATAAAAATAAATGATAACATTTACAAAGGAGTACAGGAAAATAAATTTACATGACATGCAATGAAAGAAGCAGGTATGCAAAGTATATCTGTTTTCTAGGCTATATGTTTCATTCTTTCTTCATTTCATCCCTTTTTGTTGTACCATAAGCAATTTTGTTAAGACCAGAGCTACTGATGATGAAAAATCCACAGAAGCTTAAATTAAGTATTTTACATGCTCCCTTAAAACCACTTGAAAATTACTTTGGGACCTTCAGCTCAAATACATCTGCCCCCCCAGCTCCTCCCCAGGGAGTACCTGTTGCTGTTTTCTTCACTTTTCCAGTTGAACAACTAAAGTAAGAGGAAACAGTCCTTTAGCTACGGAGTCACGGTACAGTTAATGGGGGAAAACTACCAGGAAAGCAGTCAGGAAGATCTAGCTACCAATTATTTGCTTCAGTCACCATCTCTTACATTGTCAAAAGAATAAAAAATTACACTTCCACATGGTGAGCAAACCTAATGCTAAGGCATATTTTGTGTGCGCCACACAATTATTTGTTTTCTAAACAATGCTGAGACACTAGAACTTATACTTTATCTATTAATGCATTTACTGATGATGTTGGAGTTTGTGAAATGTAACAAAAAGAACAGATGCAGAAGGATAATGAGAGGAGACAGGCATCAACTGATCTCAACAGTATACACTGTAATAAAGGCAAATAATCATTTTAATTCTCGGTCTTTAATGTGATTCTGAAGGCTAGCTTATCTTGGGTATTTTTGAAGGTCTAATTACTGTATTTGCTGGTGAAAATTCATCCCACATATAATTCAATTTCTTTTATTAAACTTCTTGCCTAATCTTGAAGATAAATGATGTGTTATAATGCCTATTATCACATACTTAACTTAGTGAAAGCAAATTCTGAGAGTTTCAAAAACTACCCAACTTCTCTTTTCCCTTATTTTGGCTGGACTCATACTTTTTCCCCCTTTGGTACCAACTGAAAGCAATTTTCTTGCTTTTTCAGTTTTTTTTCTTTCTGCCTTAGGCATTATTTTTTTAACTGAATTATTACTCAGCTTTTTAAGTTTTTAAATGAAGTTTAGATCCCCTTTGGGTTCATGTGAAAAACTTGCTCTCGGAGAGTCCCTGTCAAGACACCTATTGTAATACTCGCTCCTACACGTCTTCAGATACAGATCGCATGTCTAGAGAAATACACCCACACCTTACAGAGGCGCTAGGTGTGAGTTCAGAAATGACAAGATGGAAGTCGGGAGGGGAGCCGCTGGCCCCTAAAACACAGCACCGGGGTATGAACTCGAAGTTGAAGAATGTTTACATGTAAGGCTTTTAGATAAGTGACCGTTATGGAGGACACTTCCACAGACCCCCGGGCTCCGGCCTGAGAAGCCTCTGCCCGACGGGTGGGTAAGGGCGGCGCTGACCCCCCCAGGCACGCGACTCCGGGCCGGCACTTGGCAGCGCACACGCGCGACCCCGCGGCCCGGCCCCGAGGGCTCCGTCCAACCGCTCTCCGGGGCCACTTCCCAGAACGCCGCGGCGACCAGCGCCCCACGCCGAGCACAGCCCGGGCGCCGCCCGCCCGCCGGGCCACTTCCCTCCGTCGCCGCGTGAGGCTCGGGAAACCGGCCGGACCGCGCCGCCCCTCCTGGCTCACCTGCTCTTGCTCCTCCTGCGGCCGCCGGTCGCGCCGCCGCGGGCTCGCTCCGGGCTCCGGCTCGGTCCCCGCCGCCGCCCGCTCCGCCAGCGCGTCCCCGTCCTCGTCGCGCTCTCCGCCGCCGCCGCCGCCGCTGCCAAGCAGCTTCCCGGCCGAGCACATCCCGCCGCCAACTCCCGCCGCCCGGGACGGCCGCCGGAGGAGCCAAGCCGCGAAGCCGGAGGCAGCGATCGCCGCCCGAGGGCCGCCCTGGGATCGGCCGCGCTCGCAGCTGACAGGAGCCTACGGAGCGCGCCCCGGCGGCCTGGGCGCCGCAAGTACCGGCCCGGCCCGGCCCCTCCTGTCACCGGCTCGCCCCGCCCTCGGCCGCCGGGGCGGAGCCCACACGGTGGAGGGAGGGGCCAGGGCAGAGGCGGGGCAAACGGGGCGCGCGCGCGCGCACGTGTGTGTGTGCGCGCTCACGCGTTTGTGAGAGACTATGAGTGTGTGTGAGACTATGTACGTTACAGACTGTGTGTGAGAGAGATTGTGAGAGAGAGGCTCTGTGTGTGTGTGTGTGTGAGAGAGAGAGAGACTATGAGAGAGTGTGTATGAGAGACTACGTACGTAAAGACTGTGAGAGATTGTGTGTAAGAGATTGTACGTGCATGAGACTGTGTGTGTGAGAGCTCGTGTGTGTGAGAGCCTGATAGGCACTGTGTTGAGAGAGACTGTGAAAGACGCGGTGTATGCGTTTGTGAGGGAGAGAGGAGAGCGTGTGTAGTAGGTGTGTGAGAGAGGGAAACACACGCACAGAGTTCCACACTCCAGCGGGGCCCCTCTGTGCTTGCCTGGCTCTGGCAGTGTGCCTGGGTGTGATGCTGGCTGCCTGTCCTGAGTAGCTGTCCATCCTTTACAAGTAATACACATTCTCCGTCTATTTTGTTCCTTTTGCCTCCTCTCTGTGTCTCTCTGAAGGTCTCTCTGTTGAGTGCTTCCCTCGTGTGTGTTGGTTGTTGGAGCCTTGGGAGCACTTGGTGGTGTATCTGCCTTTGTGTATATTTCTATAAATGGGTTAGAATATGTCACTCAGTGTGTGGTAAGGGAGACATCTAGTTTATAATTCTTTTTCGTGCTACCTGTGGTATTCCAATTTATAATAAGAAATATATATATATTTTGCCTTTGTCCCCATTCCTGGTGCAGAGCTGCTAAAACCTTGGCGTTTCCTAAGTGGTGAAAGGGATAAAGATGTCTTTTGTTATGTTAATGAGGCAACTTTTTGATATCCCCCTAGGTAACTTAAGGGTGGGGCTTGGTTGTCAGAAGAGCCAGCCTTGTGATTAGAGGATTGGAACTTTCAGTCCCCCCTCTGATCTCCTGGGAGGGGAGCGGGGCTGGAGGTTGAATTGATCACCAATCGTCAGTAGTTATCATGCCTTTGTAATGAAGACTCCATAGAAACCCAAAGGATAGGGGTTTAGAGAACTTCCGGGTTGGTGAACACGTGGAGATGGGGGGAGAGTGGCAGCTTAGAAAGGGCTTGGAAACTCTGCGCCCCTTCCCGCATACCTTGCCCTATATACCTTATCATCTGACTGTGCCCCTGTATTCTTTGTAATATCCTTTATAATAAACTCCTAAAAGTAAGTAAACGTTTCTCTGAGTTCTGTGAGCAGCTCTAAGCAAATTAGTGGAACCCAAACAGGGGATCGTGGGAACCTTCAATATATAGGTGGCTGGTAGAAGCACAGGTAACAGCCCGGAGTTGCAATTGGCAGCTGACGTGTGTGTGGTGGGTGGAGTTGGAGCGAGGGGGAGGTGGGGCGGGAGGGGCAGTCTTGGGGAACTGAGCCTTGGCCTGTAAGATCTGTGAACTTACCTCCAGATAGGTAGTGCCAGAACTGAGTTAACTGCTTAGTGGTGTTGAAAAACACACATCAGACTACCCTACCCATTTTGTTAAAGGGAAGTTGAGGGCACTTAAATAAGGTATCAAATTTTGTATATCTCTTACCTGTATTTTGAAAAGATAATAGACTATTGTATAGATAAAATATCAGGCTATCTTTCAATGGAAAGTAAATATGCCTAGGTATGGAGAAGACTGAGTTATCTGAGATGTTCTATTAAAATGTCTCTAGGCCCAGAGGGAATTAAAATAGGCGGGAATGTAAAGACTTATTTTAAAGACCTGTTTCCTGGTTTTGGTAATCAGGACTGTAGAAGCTAGAAAATATCCTTTGGCTATCGCAAATTAGAAAGAAAATGAATCTGGTTTATTTCCTTCCTTAAAAGCCTTTAAAACCCCAGAGGAAAGTATTTAATACTATATATATATATATATATAATCAGAAACAAATGTCACCATGGGAACCCAAAAGCATTCCCTGTTGGACGTCATTGCTTTCCTCTAATGACATTTTCATTCTTGAAATTTTGCTTTGGCTCTTAGTAGTGTTTCTTATAAAAATGGCCTTATATATATATTTAAAACGAAACTTTAGGATTATGTATGTGGCACAGAGAATATCAGCTTTTTACTGCCAACTCTGTGGAGTTTAAGGCACATTTTGAAGTTCACCCTCTTTTGGCTTGTAGCTGTTAACTTGATAAATCGAGCGGCTATGCACTCTTCAATCAGGTTACAGACTGAACAGAAACTCCTTCTATACTTGAGGACTCAGAAGGCATAGACTATATATATCTGGCCAGGAAAAAAAGAATAATACAGAATTTAGCTTTGTTCAACTTAGGGGACAAGTCTTACTTAAATGCTTTAGAACATACTGTCTGGCCTTTTGGGAAGTCAAGCTTCTCGATTCTTTGAGAAGTGTATTCATTCAGTTTTGGTTTGTCGATGTGGTGTTTAGCATGAGTGACTTCATCTTGGGCCTAATCTGTTTACCTTAACTGTTTTATTCTCTTTTTCTGGTGTGACTTCTTTGCATCCACATGTACTACTGAGTTCTCTCTTTACAGTAGGAATGTAGATTAAGAGTTGTGTTTTCACTAAAAAAAAAAAAAAAAAAGAGTTGAGAAGGCTATTCAAACTCACTAGAAGAGAAAAAAATGGAAAAGTAAACAATTATAAAGTACTACTTAATATATGTTAGCAATTTTTAAAGTGTTGAGTAAAACCTAATGTGGGCAAGCCTTAGGGAAATGGTTAAACTCAATTACTGCTAGTAGCACTGCAAACTGATGGCATTCTTTTGGCGGTACATATTCAGAACCATAAATATATTCATACTCTTTGGCCCACTAACTGCAGACCTACAAAAAAATTCAAAAGAGGTTAAAAAAAACAAACAAAACTGTTTGGTGTTCAAGGCAAAACTATAGTGAAAAGTTGAAAGAAGCCTAAATGCTCTCCAGTAGGGACATGTCTGAGTAAACTATGGAATTCCAACACAATTAAATGTATAAGGCCTTAAAATAGTAATGATAAAGATTTTATATCAGTGTGATAAACACATTTAATATGATGTTAAGTGGAAAAGTGCAGCCTGATAGTAGCAGAGCCACTTAGCCTGTATCTCAGGAGCTGGGAAGATAAAAAGTGTAATATGGAACTTAATTCTGTTCAACTTAGGGAATAAGTCTGACAGAAGTGAAATTATGTAAACATATAGATCAAATTTGGAAGAGAAATTTTTAAAATGTTTTCTGGGTTGTGTGTTTCCTAGTAAAATTAATTTTAATGTTGTAATTTAAAAATAATCATTTTAAAAGATCTGTTTCTGTTTTCCTTGTAAAATTGGATGGCTGTCATGCAAAGTCTGGTTGCCTCAACTTCATAGCTGAAAGTTCTGTTACCTTTTGTTGAATAATTTAGTTGTTGAATGGGTTTGGATCTTTTATTCATGCTGTTCTCAATAATTTAGAATCTTAAGTTGGAAGGAATCTAAGAGGCATTTTAGAACAACCTCCCACCAGTATAGGGATCCCTTCTACAACATTCCTGACAGACGGTCACCCTCCTTCTGTTTGAAGGCTTCCAACTATGGGAAACTCATTACTTCATGATGCCTGCTGTTCAATTACTGGATATCTCTAGTTGTTAGAAAGTTCTTTACATCTCCTGAGTTGAATCTGTATCCTTGTCTCCTCTGCCTACTGGTCCTAATTCTTTCCTGAAGTACAGGAGAACTGATTAATCTTTTTTTTTTTTTTCCCTCAAGACAGTCTTTTGAATGTTTTTTATTTATTTATTTTTATTTATTTATTTTGTGTGTGTGTGTGTGGTATGCGGGCCTCCCTCTGCTGCGGCCTCTCCTGTTGCGGAGCACAGGCTCCGGACACGCAGGCTCAGCGGCCATGGCTCAAGGGCCCAGCCGCTCCGCGGCATGTGGGATCCTCCCAAACCGGGGCGCGAGCCCGGTTCCCCTGCATCGGCAGGCGGACGCGCAACCATTGCGCCACCAGGGAAGCCCTGAATGTTTTTTAAAAGGCAGTTTTTGTCTTCTCTTAGCCTTTATTCTTTCAGCTGTTATTTATGGATAGATGTAGAACTTGTAGATTTTGCCATTTATTATCTGTACCTACTTCTTATGTTAACAGTACCCCAGCTTTTTTTATTGATTCAACTCTCTCCCACTCTGTCTGTGATTTCAGTGAAGATGACTCTATTCCTGGATCCAGGATTGGAGAATATGACCTTTACTAAGTAAATCAAATGCATTTCACCCTTCCTACCTTCCATGGCTATAGTAACTGATTTGAGGATGTGCACATGGCCCAAATCAGGACCGTCCGGGCCAGTGAAGCTCAATTCTGGGATTTTTGTTTGTGCTGTAGAAAAAGCAAAGTCTTGTCTACAGGATTGGTGTGTGGTGATATGAGCTTGGAACTACAGGAGAACCATCTTATAAGGGCCTGAGAATGAAGTCTGTCCAGCAGAATGCATGACTGAGAGATGAGCTTCTTAAAGCCAGTTTTTAACTACTCCAAAAGTTGAGCTACCCCTGTATGCCTTTTTCAGATATGTTAGCCAATAAATATATCACCATAATGCCACTCCCGCTCTTTTTTTTCTCATATGCCATCTTGGGTTGTCTTTTTATCACTTACTAAAGAAGTTAGAATGATACAAGCTCTAAACTGGGGTACAGAGGAAATGAAGTAGTTCTGCTACTATCAGACTGCAGGAATGTGGGCAGTTCATTTAAAGTCTCTGGTACTGAATTTCATCATCAGTAAAGTGAGAAAGTTTAACTGGACAATTTGAAAAACCTCCTCCTGCTTTAAACTTCTATGATTTCTGTATGACTTTGCCTCTAGATCTAACCTGAGTGTCTTGGCTGCTGTCATTTGCTTTTATTCCAATTGGTCAAGTTGTTCTTCTCGGAGAGGTTAACTCTCAAAAGCAAAAGGATAGAAGGAGTTTTCCTACGCTGCATCTTTTTTTAATCACTCATATTTAAATTATTTTCCCTATTCCCTACCCCTCAATCTTTTAAAATGTTTTCGTGAACATATAAATTGTCCTAATATGATTCTAAGACATCCATAATTTTAAGACTTTATCATGAAATAACTCCCTTTACTCAGTGAAAATTAGGTCTATTACTCTCTTGTCTCTAACTTTTCATTTTGAAAAATTTCAAACCTTCAGAAAAATTGCAAAAATAGTACAATGAACACCAGCAGAGCTTTTGCCTAGATTGGCCTGTTGTTGATATCTTTCTGTATTTGCTTTCCTGTGTGTGTTTTCCTAAATAAATCTATTATTCTTAATGTGTCTTTAAAACAGTATGTATTAAGAAAACTAAGGACTTCTAAGAGGATTTCTGGAACCATTTAGAAGGATCTGGAAAAGTAGAGTTGGTACAGGGTAGGGACTAACAATTCAGAGTCTTGACTTTTCCTGAATTTCGATCCTGGCTCTCTCTAATCTTCAGTTCTCATATTTGAAAAATATGGGTATTATTGGCACCTATTAATTAGTATTAATATTAAATACATTAATTAGTATTATTATGTGAGTAGAGCTCACATGAGATGTGTGTGATTTTTCATTGCTTGTGGGAAACCGTAGTTATCTGTGTTCTGCTAATGACGTTGGACCTTGAGTTTCCTCACATGGGGAATAAATTTGTGGTTGGCTCAAAAGGGAATACAAAGAGCTGAAACAGAAATTAAAGAATATGTGTTTTTGGCTGGGCAAGAAATTAGACCCCATGCTGAACATTTCAAATAGCATCTGTCAGCAAGGTACTAGTGGAAGTAAAACTAGATAAGGGTAGCAGATGGGTTTTATCTCATTGCCAATTACTCTTCATGGCTGCCTGGTACACTGTATAAGATAGCTTGTGAGAACTTTTTGGGAAAGAATAACTTCCATGGCACGGGAGATAGGAGCACTGGCACAAGTGCCATGTATTTGCCTCTCCGATCTAGGTCTGAAAGACAAAGGAGGCAAGTTTCAGGAATGGGAAGTGAGCTTGACAACTGGCTAGTAAATACATTTAAGACTGAGGAGATTTTCTGCCCATTCCGGTGAGCTGGAAGCTTCCCTCCAGCCAGGCTGCTGGCAGCCAGAGCCTGTCCCCTTTCCTCTCGCACCCAGAGGAGTGTTTGCACTCTTAACCAGAGCTCGCGGGGCATCTGCAGAGATTACATCCTGCTGCATCCTTGACTTTCCTAATGCGGTGCCACCTTGGTGCCACAGTCCCTAATTATCAGGACGAAACCCGTTCCGAGAAGCAGCATCTGCCCTCCCACCCTGTCCTCCCTGTGGGTGTGGGGGCAGCATCAGTATTTGGATGCCAAGCGAGGACCTGCGCTGTGTCTCCAAAGGCAGTCGGTTCTGTTAGGGATGGAGATCAACCCAGAGTAAGGACTTGAGTAACTGGGGGCCCACATTAGAAGACCCTGAGCCTGGAGGAGAACCAAGATGGCGGAGTAGAAGGACGTGCTCTCAGTCCCTCTTGTGAGAACACCAGAATCACAACTAACTGCTGAACAATCATTGACAGGAAGACACTGGAACTCACCAAAAAAGATACCCCACATCCAAAGACAAAGGAGAAGCCACAATGAGACGGTAGGAGGGGTGCAATCACAATAAAACCAAATCCCATAACCACTGGGTGGGTGTCTCACAAACTAGAGAACACTTATACCACAGAAGTCCACCCACTGGAGTGAAGGTTCTGAGCCCCACATCAGGCTTCCCAACCTGGGGGTCTGGCAACAGGAGGAGGAATTCCTAGATAATCAGACTTTG
>NC_041220.1:116796071-116796931 GCF_002837175.3 Physeter macrocephalus | reverse complement strand
ACAAGCCTCTTAGATAGCCTCATCCACCAGAGGGCAGACAGCAGAAGCAAGAACTACAATCCTGCAGCCGGTGGAACAAAAACCACATTCACAGGAAGATAGACAAGATGAAAAGGCGGAGGGCTATGTACCAGATGAAGGAACAAGATAAAACCCCAGTAAAACAACTAAATGAAGTGGAGATAGGCAACCATTCAGAAAAAGAATTCAGAATAATGATAGGAAGATGATCCAAGACCTTGGAGGAAGAATGGAGGCAAAGATCGAGAAGATGAAAGAAATGTTTAACAAAGATCTAGAAGAATTAAAGAACAAACAGAGATGAACACTACAATAACTGAAATGAAAACTACACTAGAAGGAATCAATAGCAGAATAACTGAGGCAGAAGAACGGAAAAGTGACCTGGAAGACAGAATGGTGGAATTCACTGCTGTGGAACAGAATAAAGAAAAAAGAATGAAAAGAAATGAAGACAGCCTAAGAGACATCTAGGACAACATTAAATGCAACAACATTCTCATTATAGGGCTCGCAGAAGCAGAAGAGAGAGAGAAAGGACCCGAGAAAATATTTGAAGAGATTTATAGTCGAAAACGTCCCTAACATGGGAAAGGAAATAGCTACGCAATTCCAGGAAGCACAGAGAGTCCCATACAGGATAAACTCAAGGAGAAACACGCCGAGACACATAGCAATCAAACTGGCAAAAATTAAAGACAAAGAAAAATTCTTGAAAGCAGCAAGGGAAAAATGACAACATACAAGGGAACTCCCATAAAGTTAACAGCTGATTTCTCAGCAGAAACTCTACAAGCCAGAAGGGAGTGGCATGATATACTTAAAGTGATGAAAGGGAC
>NC_041220.1:116793293-116795449 GCF_002837175.3 Physeter macrocephalus | reverse complement strand
GGAAGGACACTACATAATGATCAAGGGATCAATCCAAGAAAAAGATATAACAATTATAAATATATATGCACCCAAAATAGGAGCACCTCAATACATAAGGCAACTGCTAACAGCTATAAAAGAGGAAATCGACAGTAACACAAAAATAGTGGGGGACTTTAACACCTCAATTACGCCAATGGACAGATCATCCAAACAGAAAATTAATAATGAAACACAAGCTTTAAATGATACAATAGACCTGATAGATTGAATTGATATTTATAGGATATTCCATCCAAAAACAGCAGATTGCACTTTCTTCTCAAGTGCGCATGGAACATTCTCCAGGATAGATCACATCTTGGGTTACAAATCAGCCTCAGTAAATTTAAGAAAATTGAAATCATAATAAGCATCTTTTCTGACCACAATGCTATGAGATTAGAAATGAATTACAGGGAAAAAAAATGTAAAAAACACAGAGACATGGAGGCTAAACAAGACATTACTAAATAACCAAGAGATCACTGAAGAAATCAAAGAGGAAATCAAATAATACCTAGAGAGAAGTGACAGTGAAAACACGATGATCCAAAACCTATGGGATGCAGCAAAAGCAGTTCTAAGAGGGAAGTTTATAGCTATTCAAGGTTACCTCAAGAAGCAGAAAAATCTCAAGTAAACAATCTAACCTTACACCTAAAGGAACTAGAGCAAGAAGAACAAACAAAACCCAAAGTTAGAAGAAGGAAAGAAATCATAAAGATCAGATCAGAAATAAATGAAATAGAAAGAAACAAACAAAAAAAAACAATAGCAAAGATCAATAAAACTAAAAGCTCGTTTTTTGAGAAGATAAACAAAATTGGTAAGCCATTAGCCAGACTCATCAAGAAAAAGAGGGAGAGAACTCAAATCAATAAAATTAGAAACCAAAAAGGAGAAGTAACAAGAGACAGTGCAGAAATACAAAGCATCCTAAGAGACTACTACAAGCAACTCTATGCCAATAAAATGGACAACCTCGTAGAAATGGACAAATTATTAGGAAAGCACAACTTTCCAAGACTGAACCAGGAAGAAATAGCAAATATAAACACACCAATCACAAGCACTGAAATTGGGACTGTGATTAAAAATCTTCCAACAAACTAAAGCCCAGGATTAGATGGCTTCACAGGTGAATTCTATCAAACATTTAGAGAAGAGTTAACACCCATCCTTCTCAAACTCTTCCAAAAAATTGCAGAGGAAGGAACACTCCCAAACTCATTCTGTGAGGCCACCACCACCCTGATACCAAAACCAAACAAAGATACTACAAAAAAAGAAAATTACAGACCAATATCACAAGGAAAGAAATCATAAAGATCAGAGCAGAGATAAATGAAATAGAAACAAAGAAAACAACAGCAAAGATCAATAAAACTAAAAGCTGGTTCTTTGAGAAGATAAAAAAAATGATAAACCTTTAGCCAGAATCAAGAAAAAGAGGGAGAGGACTCAAATCAATAAAATTAGAAATGAGAAAGGAGAAGTTGCAACAGACACCACAGAAATACAAAGCATCCTAAGAGACTACTACAAGCAACTCTATGCCAATAAAATGGACAACCTGGAAGAAATGGCCAAATTCTTAGAAAGGTATAACCTTCCAAGAATGAACCAGGAAAAGAATAGAAAATATGAACAGACCAATCACAAGTAATGAAATTGAAATTGTGATTAAAAATATCCCAACAAACCAAAGTCCAGGACCAGATGGCTTCACAGGTGAATTCTATCAAACATTTAGAGAAGAGCTAACACCCATCCTTCTCAAACTCTTCCAAAAAATTGCAGAGGAAGGAACACTCCCAAACTCATTCTATGAGGCCACCATCACCCTGATACCAAAACCAGACAAAGATACTACAAAAAAAGAAAATTACAGACCAATATCACTGATGAATATAGATGCAAAAATCCTCAACAAAATACTAGCAAACGGAATCCAACAACACGTTAAAGGGATCATACACCATAATCCAGTGAGATTTATCCCTGGGGTGCAAGGATTCTTCAGTATATGCAAATCAGTCAATGTGATACACCATATTAACAAATTGAAGAAGAAAAACCATATGATCATCTCAATAGATGCAGAAAAAGCTTTTGACAAAATTCAATACCCA
>NC_041220.1:116792527-116793177 GCF_002837175.3 Physeter macrocephalus | reverse complement strand
TCTTGAGGGAATAAAACGGAGCTGGAGGAATCAGACTCCCTGACTTCAGACTATACTACAAAGCTACAGTAATCAAGAGAATATGGTACTGGCACAAAAACAGAAACATAGATCAATGGAACAACATAGAAATCCCAGAGATAAACCCACGCACCTATGGTCAACTAATCTATGACAAAGGAGGCAAAGATATACAATGGAGAAAAAACAGTCTCTTCAATAAGTGGTGTTGAGGAAACTGGACAGCTACATATAAAAGAATGAAATTAGAACATTCCGTAACAGCATATACAAAAATATTATCTAAAACTCTTAGAGGAAAGTATAGGAAGAACACTCTTTGACATAAATCACAGCAAGATCTTTTTTGATCCACCTCCTAGAGTAATGGAAATAAAAAGAAATAAACAAATGGTACCTAATTAAAATTAAAAGCTTTTGCATAGAAAAGGAAACCATAAACAAGACGAAAAGACAACTCTCAGAATGGGAGAAAATATTTGCAAACGAATCAGCGGACAAAGGATTAATCTCCAAAATATATAAACAGCTCATGCAGCTCAATATTAAAAAAACAAACAACCCAATCCAAAAATGGGCAGAAGACCTAATAGACATTTCTTCCAAAGAAGACATACAGATGGCCAAGA
>NC_041220.1:116776433-116792431 GCF_002837175.3 Physeter macrocephalus | reverse complement strand
AACTAAAAAATAGAATTACCATATGACCCAGCAATCCCACTACTGGGCATATACCCAGAGAAACCATAATTCAAAAAGACACATACACCCCAATGTTCATTGCAGCACTATTTACAATAGCCAGGTCATGGAAGCAACCTAAATGCCCATCAACAGATGAATGGATAAAGAAGATGTGGTACATATATACAATGGAATATTATTCAGCCATAAAAAGGAACGAAACTGGGTCATTTGTTGAGACGTGGATGGATCTAGAGACTGTCATATAGAGTGAAGTAACTCAGAAAGAGAAAAACAAATATCGTATATTAACACATATATGTGGAACCTAGAAAAATGGTACAGATGAACAGGTTTACAGGGCAGAAATTGAGACACAGATGTAGAGAACAAACATATGGACACCAAGGGGGGGGGAAAGCAGGGTGGTGGTGGTGGTGGTGTGCTGAATTGGGAGATTGGGATTGACATGTATACACTGATGTGTATAAAATTGATGACTAATAAGAACCTGCTGTATAAAAAAAAATTTGTTTTGCCAATATGATGGGTATAAAATGGTAATTCACTAAAAAAAAAAAAAGAAAAGACTGAGGAGAGAGAAAAGTTAGCAGATTTAAATGAAGTATTCCGTCAAGCCTGTTAGCAAACAAGTAAAATGTGCATATGTCTATCCTAGCATTTACCACATTATATTGATAGTAACTCCTTTGTTTATGTCTTTGTCTCTCCAACTGGAATATAAGTTTCCAGAAGGAAGATCCACTATTATCCTTCATGCTTTACAAACTGCTAGGTATGTAGGAGGTACATAATCAATGTTTGAGCTGATTCAGCTATATCTAAATTTTTATTAGGTTTGGGTTGAAAGTCCTTATCCTGTAAGGCTTATTCTGTTTCTATGCTTATTTTGGAGCCTCCTGCTCTCTTTAGTTTCCTATTTAAAATATCTTTGGAAAATTCCCATCTTATAGCAAGTAAACTAAGAGCAAAAAGATGATTGCCAAACTTTAATCAGAATAGAGAGGGAGCAGTAAGTCCCTGATTACTAAACCCTTTTTCAGAGTTCATGTAGGACAGAATTCAGGTAGGGAATAGAGATATGGAAGACCCTGGAGATGCAAATTTTAGGCCTTCTGTGCATACTAACCAGCTCCTTTCTACTTCTGCAACCCATTAGACACAGCATCTATTAAAAACTAAAAAACAAAATCAAAATTCTATGATTCCTTGTCTTCCTAAATATTAAAATTGTAGATAGTCCTTAAGTCATAATTTTCGAGACTTTGTCCAACTTATAATTTCCACATCATTAATTGACACTCATAAATAAAATGGGTACTGTTATATTCAGCAGCTGAGAATGATTATTTTGAGCCATTAGAGGAAGAGGACCAATAGCTCAGTTTTGGCCCCATTGTCACCTTTTTCTGAACAACAGTGACAATTTATTCAGTTGAATCTTGACATAACATTTTTATAGATATGAGGCAGTGTTCTAGAAAAATTAAAGTTCTGTTGAAACATAAGAGGTATAGGCCTCATAAACTTAGTTGCAATTGGGCAAAGGTAAAAATCATCCGGCATGTCCCTAATGGCACAATTTTGGCATTAACAGTACACTAGCTTTAGCGTGTTCAGTTTATGTGTGAGATTCATTTATCAGGGAAGGCAAAAATAAAGTGTTGATACAAATTGCTAGACATGTATTTTCAAATTGCATGACATATATTTTCAAACTGCACCAATTAGATGTACCTACATATTTTTATAGTCTTTAGCCTTCTGAGAATGTACAGTTTTGGTTTTTTTTAACATCTTTATTGGAGTATAATTGCTTTACAATGTTGCGTTAGTTTCTGCTGTATAACAAAGTGACTTAGCTATCCGTATACATATATCCCCACATCCCCTCCCTCTTGCGTCTCCCTCCCACCCTCTCTATCCCACCCCTCTAGATGGTCACAAAGCACGGAGCTTCCCAGTTTACCCTTCCCCCTCCCCATGTCCTCAAGTCCATTCTGTACATCTGCTTCTTTATTCCTGTCCTGCCCCTAGGTTCTTCAGAACCTTTTTTTTTTTTTTTTTAGATTCCATATATATGTGTTAGCATACGGTATTTGTTTTCTGAGAATGTACACAGTTTACTCTCATATAGATCTTCAGAAATCCATTATATGCAAAAGTACGGGGCTGCCTATATTTATTTTCTTTGATAGTTGCCTCTTTTCTCAAGTTGTACTTGAATTTCTTCAGTTTTTCTTGCTTTAATGATGTCTTGCTGTTTTCTATTCCTGCCTCTTAATAACCTTATCTGTCGAGAACACAATTGAGAATAAAGAACCAAACAAAAGACCTTCTGAAAGACTCCTGAGCATTATAGTTCCTCTACTCAGAAAAAAATGCTGCTTGGGTCCTTACTCAGAGTCTGTTTATTCACAATCTATTCACATTCTAACAATCTTGGTGCAAAAATACACCTATATATTGTTTAAATTCTGTATGCAAGGTGGTTGTGTATGGAATGATTTATGTGAAGGGGCACAAAGAATATTGAGACTCTTCTTATTCTCAGGTGGTTAAACCTTAATAAACCCTATAAAGCATTTACACAACTAAGAATAAAGCGGTGTAGAATGAGGAAAGTGTCATAAGGAATTACAAACGAAGTGCTTTGTAGTTCAGAAGAGAGGGAGATTACTTAGCTACCTAACTTCCTTAACAGTATACATCTGAAATAGCAAATTTAGAAGAGGGAAGAACTGCTATATGCAGGCATGCTGTCAGCCACTACCATTACAGCTGATAAGTTAACATCAAGAAGTAAATTAGCAATATTCTAGATAGCAGGTATGTGAACTTAAAATGTCCAGGAGCCACTTAGTGTAAGGTCAACTTTTAGAGGCTTTGAGGACATCATTGAATAATGCAATAATCAGTGCTGTAAAATGATTCGTAGATTTTTAGAATTAGAAGTTCTCTTAAAGCTTGTCTAGGCTCCACATTTTATTAATGACATTTAGAAAGGGTAAGTTACTTGCCTCAGCCTAGCGGGGGTGAGGGACTCATACCTGACTCCTTTTTACTCTTTCCCTCACCTTTCCCATTCTTCCCACCTGCCATCTCCACCTAGGCAATCACCTTGTCTTTTTGCCTCCATTTTACTCAAATTTATATTCCCTTTCCATTTCAGTTTTCACTGCCTTATATCAGACCTTTAATATCTCTTGCCTGGAATCCTTCCATGGATTCCTAACTCATCTTTCTCCTTCCATTTCTGATCCTTCTTAAATCTGTATACCACTTATCCAGCCAGAGACGTCTGGCTGAAATGCAAATCTGATGGTAACATTCACTGACTTTATTGCAACAGCTTCCCATTGCCTGCTAGATGAATTTCGAACTCCTATCCAGCCCTTCCCTGCTTTCTACCACTCCTTATACTACATGTATAATGGGGGGGAGGGGGGGGTTGGCACATTGTCCCCCTCCTCTCCCTCCTCACTGTCTCTCCAAATTCACTTGGCTAATATCTCAACTTTAGGACTCACTTCATATGCCATCTCCTGCAGGAAGCCCAGGTTAAGGTAGAGGAGGTCTTGTCCAGTGATGGATTTTCATTACATCCTATTATGGGACTGACTTATACTATAATTACGTATTTGGCTACACTGTTTGGATGTGAGCTCTTTGACAGACCTTGTTTTATCCATCTTTGTATACCGAAGACCATATTAGGTGCTCAATTTTAGGACATCTCAGATGTCCAATCATTGTGGTTGAATGCATGCACAGTTCTTGGAAATAAAGCTACCTGAATATTAATGGTCAGGCAAGTGTTCTTCCTCTTATACTCTCAGTTCGTGAAACTGGCTGTGAATCAGAATCACCTGGGAAGGGAGGTCTTCCTTGTCCAGTGATGGATTTTCATTACATCCTATTATGGGACTGACTTATACTATAATTACGTATTTGGCTACACTGTTTGGATGTGAGCTCTTTGACAGACCTTGTTTTATCCATCTTTGTATACCGAAGACCATATTAGGTGCTCAATTTTAGGACATATCAGATGTCCAATCATTGTGGTTGAATGCATGCACAGTTCTTGGAAATAAAGCTACCTGAATATTAATGGTCAGGCAAGTGTTCTTCCTCTTATACTCTCAGTTCGTGAAACTGGCTGTGAATCAGAATCACCTGGGAAGATTTTTAAAAGCACAGATTTCTGGGCTTCACTCCTGCCCTAGTAAATCAGAATATCTTCTCCATATTTTTATGAGGTTTTCTCAGGTGATTCTTATGAGTCAGCCTGGAACCTGATCTCAGGCTGGAGTTTGTTAATCATTGCACAATGTTTCTTATCATGAGTCTTTAAGAATAAACAATTTAAGAAGTCAAAGTAATAGATAATAACAGATCACAAAATAATAGATTTAGAAAGATTTGCATTCAAGATAGTTAAACTTCTCTCAAATGTGTTAGTTGAAGGATAAACGTCCAGCTCTCGAGAAATCTCTGCTCACCATAATTCATTCACTAGTGATTCTGGAGAGACAAGGTTTTAATTTTTGATAACATTACTCAAAGTTTTTTTTTTCCTTTTCTAACTCCTTTGAAATGGATTTTATTTCTCATATTAGTTTTCTTTATGTGATCACTTAATATCTTTTCTACTTTTTCCATTTATAATTAGGTAAATATCATTCCTTCGTGTTTAAAGCCTCCACTTCTAATGAAATGTATCTTTTTATAGCTTTTGCTTTTTAAGACTCTTGATACTTCATTCATCTGCTCTGTGGGTTGGTTAAGCGTCTGCAATGTACCTAAACATTTCTGTTTACAAGAGAAGTGGGTCCTGCTTTCATCTCGCCATCACATTGAGCCATTTGGTTTCTGTGGGTTGTCAGGGTTCTGCTGAGGAGAGGAACTGGTGTGGGTGGGAATTTGGCTGACTTCACAGTTTTCCATATGCATGTGCTCCTCGTGCTTGAGCTGGAAGCTTGTCTCCACAGGCAGACGTGGGAGCAGGAAGACAGCCACTGTGTAGGTGGTTTTGAAGGAACCTCACTCTGCTTTCTCTGTGCCCAGCTGGTTTTAAGTTTCTGGGCAGTAGTGCTAAAACAACCTTCAAGTTTTGCCCTTGATTTAGTAAGATTTCAGGCCTGTGTTAAAGATTGCCCTTGGTTCTGGACCTATATTTTCATGTATTTTACAAGACTGTTTATCTCCAGCTTTGGTGTTCCATTAGATACATTTAATGCACATGTTTATTATTTTTAGTTTTAATTATGTAATTGGGTGCAAATCTAATGATCTCCCAATGAAAATTTATACTACTCTCACCCTAATTGTGGGGGAGGGAATAAACTGGTTATAATTTTTGTTTGTGTTATGATTACATGGACTTAAGTTACATTCTGCATGAAAGGCATGAAACTCTTAAGTTTTTTGTAAAATACCCCCTGAAGTTTATAGCTTTTGGGTCACCAAAAATATAGGCCAACTTAATATTTACATCTGATATTATTTTTCTTGTTGTTTTGCTAGCTAGCAACACATACTTACTTAACAGATCCTCCTTGTTGTCAGGTGCTTAAAATCTAATAGGGACTATAAAACATTTACACAACTAAGAATAAGTGTTTTGGAGTTGAGAAAATGTCAAAACAATTTAATGGAACATCTCTAGGGTCTTCAGAGAGACCCTATTCTGAAAAAATATCTTCATTCTGCTTTGTTCTAGACCTACACTGGCTGACTCATGTAAGGAGAGGAGGACGATTATGGTTAGAAACCATATGATTGTTTACATTTGTTAACTGGTTACTGTATAGTCCTGAGCATTTAAATGACGCAGTACTCAGCAATTTTTATTTAAGTGTTGGTGAAGTGCTTCACTTTGGTTATTTAATGAAATGTCCTTTATTAAATTTTGCTTGGCTTTTCTATATATCTCCAGGAAAATCTGCATTATAATCTTGCATATTAACTTACCATATTAGGTTTCAAGGTTAAAACCTTAAACCTATTATTAGTTAGGTTTAAAACTCTATAAAGGCCTATGACTTTCTCCAAGGTAGTACATATTTAGGTTATGTAGGTGGTCTCTTTTAAAGTGATAGTAATAGCAGCTACATGCTGTGCTAATGTATCTTCCCAATGCTGAAAAAAATGGACAGTTTTACATGTATATGTTATATATACGTATATTAAAATTCTTTTTAAGATTAAAAAATTTGTTTTTATAAATTTATTTATTTATTTTGTCTGCATTGGGTCTTTGTTGCTGCGTGTGGGCTTTTCTCTAGTTGCAGAGAGCAGGGGCTACTCTTCGTTGTGGTGTGCAGGCTTCTCATTGTGGTGGCTTCTCTTGTTGCGGAGCACGGGCTCTAGGCACACAGGCTTCAGTAGTTGTAGCACGCAGGCTCAGTAGTTGCGGCTTGCAGGCTCTAGAGTGCAGGCTCAGTAGTTGTGGTGCATGGGCTTAGTTGCTCCATGGCATGGGATCTTCCCGGACCAGGGATCGAACCTGTGTCCCCTGCATTGGCAGGCGGATTCTTAACCCCTGTGCCACCAGGGAAGTCCCTAGGTTAAAAAATCTTGATAGAAGTTTTATTTGTTTTTATTATTAAAAAAATTTTTTTTATCAGTTCTTTCATTGTTTTATAGATAAGCGCTGTAGCACTTTTTTAAAAATTGGAGTATAATTGCTTTATAATGTTGTGTTAGTTTCTGCTGTACAATGAAGTGAATCAGCTATATGTATACCTATATCCCCTCCCTCTTAGGCCTCCCTCCCACCCACCCCATCCCACGCATCTAGGTCACCACAGAGCACCGAAGTGAGCTCCCTGTGCTTTATAGCATGTTCCCACTAGCTATCTATTTTACACATGGTAGTGTATATATGTCAATCCTGATCTCCCAATTCGTCCCACCCTCCCCTTCCCCACTGTGTCCACATGTCCATTCTCTACGTCTACGTCTCTATTCCTGCCCTGCAAATAGGTTCATCTGTACCATTTTTTACATTCCACATATATGTGTTAATATATGATATTTGTTTTTATCTTTCTGGCTTACTTCACTCTGTATGAAAGACTCTAGGTCCATCCACATCTCTACAAATGACCCAATTTCATTCCTTTTTATGGCTGAGGAATATTCCATTGTATGTATGTACCACACCTTTTTTATCCATTCATCTGTCATTGGACATTGAGGTTGATTTCATGCCCTCGCTATTGTAAATAGTGCTGCAATGAACATTGGTGTACATGTGTGCTTTTGAATTATGGTTTTCTCAGGGTACATGCTCAGTTGTGGGATTGCTGGGTCATATGGTAGTTCTATTTTTAGTTTTTTAAGGAACCTCCATACTGTTCTCCATAGTGGCTGTATCAATTTACATTCCCACCAACAGTGCAAGAGGGTTCCGTTTTCTCCACACCCTCTCCAGCATTTATTGTCTGTAGATTTTTTGATGATGGCCATTCTGAATGGTGTGAGGTAATACCTTACTGTAGTTTCGATTTGCATTTCTCTAATAATTAGTGATGTTGAGCATCTTTTCATGTGCCTCTTGGCCATCTGTATGTCTTCTTTGGTGAAATGTCTATTTAGGTCTTCTGCCCATTTTTTACTTGGGTCATTTGCTTTTTTTTGATATTGAGCTCCATGAACTGTTTGTATATTTTGGAGATTAATCCTTTGTCTGTTGCTTTGTTTGAAAATATTTTCTCCCATTCTGAGGGTTGTCTTTTCATCTTGTTTATGGTTTCCTTTGCTGTGCAAAAGCTTTTAAGTTTAATTAGGTCCCATTTGTTTATTTTTGTTTTTATATTACTTACTCTAGGAGATGCGTCAAAAAAGATCTTGGTGTGGTTTATGTAAAAGAGTGTTTTTCATGTTTTTCCCTCCAAGAGTTTCATAGTGCCCGGTCTTACATGTAGGTCTTTAGTCCATTTTGAGTGTATTTTTGTGTATGGTGTTAGGCAGTGTTCTAATTTCATTCTTTTACATGTAGCTGTCCAGTTTTCCCAGCACCACTTATTGAAGAGGCTGTCTTTTCTCCATTGTGTGTTCTTGCCTCCTTTGTCATAAATTAGGTGACCATCTGCGCATGGGTTTATCTCTGGGCTTTCTATCTTGTACCATTGATCTATATTTCTGTTTTTTTGCCAGTACCATACTATCTTGATTACTGTAGCTTTGTAGTACAGTTTGAAGTTGGGGAGCCTGATTCCTCTAGCTTTGTTTTGCTTTCTCAGGATTGCTTTGCCTATTCAGGGTCTTTTGTGTTTCCATACAAATTGTAAAATTTTTTGTTCTAATTCTGTGAAGAATGCCACTGGTAATTTGATAGGGATTGCAATGAATCTGTAGATTGTTTTGCATAGTATAGTCATTTTCACAATATTGATTCTTCCAATCCAAAAACATGGTATATTTCTCCATCTGTTTATGTCGTCTTTGATTTCTTTCATCAGTGTTTTACAGTTTTCTGAGTACAGGTCTTTTGTCTCCCTAGGTAGGTTTATTCCTAGGTATTTTATTCTTTTTGTTGTGACAGTAAATGGGATTGTTTCCTTAATTTCTCTTTCTGATTTTTCATTGTTAGTGTATAGGAATGCAAGAGATTTCTGTGCATTAACTTTGTGTACTGCAACCTTACCAAATTCATTGATGACTCAAGATGTGATCTACCCTGGAGAATGATCTGTGTGCACTTGAGAAGAAAGTGTATTCTGCCACTTTCAGGTGGAATGTCCTATAAATATCAATTCAATCTACTGGTCTATTGTGTCATTTAAAGCTTCTGTTTCCTTATTTATTTTCTGTTTGGATGATATGTCCATTGGTCTAAGTGGGGTGTTAAAGTCCCCTACTATTATTGTGTTACTCTCGATTTTCCATTTTATGGTTGTTAGCATTTGCCTTATGTATTGAGGTACTCCTATGTTGGGTGCATACATATTTATAATTGTTATATCTTCTTCTTGTATTGATCCCTTCATTATTATGTAGTGTCCTTCCTTGTCTCTTTTAACAATCTTTATTTTAAAGACTATTTTATCTGATATGAATATTGCTACTCCAGGTTTCTTTTGATTATCATTTGCATGAAATATCTTTTTCCATCCCCTCACTTTCAGTCTGTATGTGTCCCTAGGTCTGAAGTGTGTCTCTTGTAGACAGCATATATATGGGTCTTGTTTTTGTATCCATTCAGCCAGTCTGTGTCTTTTGGTTGGGGCATTTAATTCATTTACATTTAAGGCAATTATTGATATGTATGTTCCTATTGCCATTTTCTTAATTATTTTAGGGGTTTTTTTGGTGAGTCTTTTCCTCCTCTTGTGTTTCCCACCTAGAGAAATTCCTTTAGCATTTGCTGTAAAACTGGTTTGGTGGTGCTGAATTCTCTTAGCTTTTGCTTGTCTTTAAAGCTTTTAATTTCTCTGTTGAATATGAATGAGATCCTTGCTGGGTAGAGTAATCTTGGTTGTAGGTTTTTGTCTTTCATCACTTTAAGTATATCCTGTCACTCCCTTCTGGCCTGCAAAGTTTCTGCTGAAAAATCTGCTGATAAGCTTATGGGGATTCCTTTATATGTTATTTTTTGCTTTTCCCTTTCTGCTTTTAATATTTTTTCTTTGTCTTTAATTTTTTTTAGTTTGATTAATATATGTCTTGGTGTGTTTCTCCTAAGGTTCATCCTGTATGGGACTCTCTGTGCTTCCTGGACTTGGGTGGCTATTTCCTTTCCCATGTTAAGGGAATTTTCGACTACAGTCCTTCAAATATTTTCTCAGGCCCTTCTTTTTCTCTTCTTTTTCTGGGACCCCTGTAATTCAAATGTTGGTGCATTTATTGTTGTCTGAGAAGTCTCTGAGATTGTCTTCAATTCTTTTCATTCTTTTTTCTTTATTCTGCTCCTCAGCAGCTATTTCCACTTTTCTGTCTTCCAGCTCACTTATTGGTTCTTCTGCCTCTGTTATTCTGTTATTGATTCCTTGTAGTGTATTTTTCATTTCAATTATTGTATTGTTCATCTCTGTTTGTTTGTTCTTTAGTTTTTCTAGGTCTTTTTTTTTTTTTTTTTTGCGGTACACAGGTCTCTCACTGTTGTGGCCTCTCCTGTTGCAGAGCACAGGCTCCGTACGCACAGGCCCAGCGGCCATGGCCCACGGGCCCAGCCGCTCCGCGGCACGCGGGATCCTCCTGAACCGGGGCACAAACCCGTGTCCCTCGCATTGGCAGGTGGACTCCCAACCACTGCGCCACCAGGGAAGCCCTCGCTATTTCCACTTTTCTGTCTTCCAGCTCACTTATTGGTTCTTCTGCCTCTGTTATTCTGTTATTGATTCCTTGTAGTGTATTTTTCATTTCAATTATTGTATTGTTCATCTCTGTTTGTTTGTTCTTTAGTTTTTCTAGGTCTTTTTTTTTTTTTTTTTTGCGGTACACAGGTCTCTCACTGTTGTGGCCTCTCCTGTTGCAGAGCACAGGCTCCGTACGCACAGGCCCAGCGGCCATGGCCCACGGGCCCAGCCGCTCCGCGGCACGCGGGATCCTCCTGAACCGGGGCACAAACCCGTGTCCCTCGCATTGGCAGGTGGACTCCCAACCACTGCGCCACCAGGGAAGCCCTCTAGGTATTTTTTAAACATTTCTTATATTTTCTCAATCCGTGCCTCCATTCTATTTCTGAGATTCTGGATCATCTTTACTACCATTACTCTGAATTCTTTTTCAGGTAGGTTGCCTATTTCCTCTTCATTTATTTGGTCTCATAGGTTTTTACCTTTGTCCTTTATCTGTAAGATATTGTTTTGTCATCTCATTTTTTTTTTTTTTTTTGATGGGTGGGATTGTGTTCCTGTCTTACTGGTTGTCCAGCCTGAGGCTTCCAGCACTGGAGTTTGTAGGCTGTTGGGTAGAGCCGGGTCTTGGTGCTGAGATGAGGACCTCCGGGAGTCCTCACTCTGATGAACATTCCCTAGGGTCTGAAATTCTTTGTTAGTCCAGTGGTTCGGACCTGGAGCTCCCACCACAGGAGCTCAGGCCCTACCCCCAGCTCAAGAACCAAGATTTTGCAAGTCAAACTTGGCTGCAAATAAATAAATAAATAAATAGAAAAGGGGTCAGAACAATAACAAAGAGTAAGAAATAAAATAAGATTAGAAAACTAACAAATATGTTAGAAAAAATAAAAATATAGATGAAACAACAACTGGAAGGTAAAACAGAACCACAATAGCAAAAAAGAGGAAAAAAAAAGAAAAGCCAGAAAAGGCCTTGGCTGTGGGGGATGGACCTTAGGCAGGGGCAGGGTTTAGGTGGCAGGAGGGGTCTAGGCTTAGGACACACTCGTCCAGAAAAGGCCCTGGGGGTGTGAGGGGTGGGGCTTAGGTTCAGCACGGCCTCAGAGAGTGGAGGACCAGGCCCAGGACCCCAGCAGGCTCCCTGGGCCCCAGTGGGTGGCGGAAATGCCAGACACATTCCCCCCCACATCCTCTGATCCCAGAGGATCCCTCCCCATTCTCCTCTCCTCTTCTTCTCCCCCCATCCTATGCCCCTAGGACCCACGTGGCCAGAGGGGGCCCCAGAAGGCAGGGGACCAGGCCTGGAAGCCCATCAGGCTCCCCAGGGCCCAAGTGGGCAGGGGAAAATAGCTGTGCTTCCTCTGATCCTCCCGTCCCAGAGGGTTCCCCACCCCCGTCTACCTTTCCTCCTCTTTCCCCCTCCTCCTTCCCTCCTATGCCCCTAGGACCAATGCAGCCAGAGGGGACCTTGGAGCGGGGAGGACCTGGCCCAGGAGCCCAGCAGGCTTCCCGGGGCTGGATTGGGCAGGGGAAACACTAGCTGCATTTCCCCCCGCATCCTCTGAACCCCCGAGGGTCCCTCCAGGTGTGGGAACTCCTCCCATCCCCCAGCCACCCCTCAGGGGTGCTGGTCCCATCCGGCCTCCACTTCTCCTCCCCCCCTCCTCCCCCCTCCTTCCCCTCACTCCCCACCACATCCTGCCCAGTTGCTCGGGGGTTCCTCCTGTCCCCTGGGGTGTCGAGTTCCCCCATCAGCATCTGGTAGGTGCCCTAGTTGTGGGGAGACACGAACTCCACATCCTCCCATTCCGCCATCTTGACTCCGCCTGTAGAAGTTGGTTTTAAATACCACATGTAAAAATACAGAGTGTAGTTTCTGGGTTGTCATTTTAAAAATTCTTTCAGGTGGAATAATATCCCTCACAACTGTAGCTATTTTGTATTCAAGGACATATCCATTATGAACTATTCCTTAGATAACTGGTCTCAATAGACTTGATATTTTTAAAATGTACTAACAAATATTGAATATACTTTCCCCCCCATCTAAACCAAAAGCATGTATTATCACTTATTGTAATAATAAGCAACTAAGTAATTGTGCAAGAGATATCTGTTATGAAGTTAGGAAATATGGCATTTTTATATATGTCAGGGCTACAAGTAGAATGACAGCTAAGTTCAAAGCTGGACATTACTTGGTGAATTCATTAGCTTTAGTGCATCAGTGAAGAGCTGAGGCTCTGTAGACAGACTGAGTTTTAATTTTGATTCTGTCATTCACTAGCAATGTAACCTCAGTCAAGTTTCTATTTTCCTTGTCTCTAGAGTGGAACTAAGGTACCTACCTCATTGTGATAATTATGTGAGAAAATATATGATGTACTTAGCACAGCGCTTGGCACATAGTAAATACTCTGTAAATGTTAGTTAATATGGTAATCAATAACAAGACATTTTAACAATTTACACTTCAAAATTACAGACTGATTATTTATATGGTAGATTGTAAGTTTGTAAGGTATTAGCTACTTTCAGTCAAGTTTATTTGCCTTTAACAAAGATACTGTGATTGTAAATGCTTTTTTTTTTTAAGCAGAAGGCTTAAAAATCTTTTTACTTAGAAACATTTCTGATAAAATCCTTATTTTAAAATTGGATTTATAGGATGGTAGAGCCATGCTTAAGAGATCATCTTTTCTGCCTACTAATTTACTAGTGAGGAGGCTGAGTCCTATAGAATTTAAGTGACTTACTCTAGTTAAAATATAAAAGGAAGAAAAAAACATAAATTTGGACGTTGTCTTTTATGGTGGTAGACATTAGCCGCTCTTGGAAAGAGGAGAAATAGGATGGTCACCTGGATAATAGAGGTCTGACACATTTTTAAAATAAACTCTACAAATATTTAATGATGACATTTTCTTTTTATAGACCATGGTTCTGTTGTCTTGGTGTAATTATTAGTGCCCGTTTCACCCTCAAAAGTGTCTCAGTTTGGACAATATATCATATGCTCTTCCAGTTTAGTTGTGTTTATGCAGGCAAAAAGTAGCAACCATCTGGTAACTTGTGGACTGGGTAGATCCCAGAATAAACTATTTTTAAATCTAAAATTGGGAAATGGTTGAAACTACTGGACAATTACTCAATACTTTCTTCATCTTCTGAGTGTAGTCCTCTAGAAGAGAAGTTATTAAATGATAGCTTGACAGGGATGGAAAGATCTATCAATAGCTGGAATTATATGCAAAATGGTGTGTGTGTGTGTGTGTGTGTGCCTGTGTGTACATTTTTCTGGGAAGTGTGTCCATATTTTTTGTCAGTCTCAAAGGCTCTACAACAACTTAAAAGTCTAACAAACATTGCTCCACCTTATGTTCCATTCTTACTGGCTTTTGTTGCCCTGCTTCACTTTTTAAATACCAAATTTGTGAGAGACAAGAGGAAATTAATTTCAAATAGTGCTTTTATAACTAAAATACTTCTATAACTTTAAAACTCTTTAGTGAAAATTATTAAATCGACCCATATGAAATGTTGACAAAAATCACTTGAAGGTGAGGTACCTGATGGGAAAGCTCGTTTACAGGGAAGGAGGAAGATAACACCAAACAGTGGATTTGGGCCCACTGTTGAAATGAAATGAAATTCATTTGGGCCAGGAAATGGAATTCTTGCCAGTTTTTAACCTGAGGAAATGGCCATTTGATAAGGCTTAACAGAATGATCTCACAAGTGAATTTAATTCAATGAACTGTATTGAGAACACACTTTATGAAATCATTGTACAAGGAGCTGTTCAAGGAATATAAGTATCATTTAGACATCCCTCCCCATTTTAGGAGAATTTGGAGAGCTTTAAATTGGGAAATGGCTAGTTTTTTGTTCAGTGTGTCTCAGGAATATTCTGACACAACACTCAAGGAAAAATAATTTTGATGGGGAAGACAAATATTTAACTAACTCACATAATATACAGCAGAATCAAATAAGCATCAAATGGAGTCTCAAGGAACATGCTGAGGTTCCACAGAGGAAAGGCAGTGTTAGTTGTGACTTTAGTGATCAGGAAGGGCTTCACGAGCAGGCAATGATCTCTTGTGCAGAGCAGATGGGTGGACATAACAGATTCAAGGAACTTGATTAGCTGTGATTTTTTTTCTTACTGCTTATCCTCTTTTCCTGCTCTTAATCCATTTTTTTTCTTTTTTATTAGCCCCCGTCATTTTTCTTAAAATGGGAAAGGAAAAAAAATGATATTTTTTAAGATGACCAAGAACAGAAGAGAACATGCTTTTAGAGTGCAAGCACTCAGCTCCCTAAGATAAAGAGTCTAAATATATACTTAAATCCAAATATAGATGGATAGAAGAGTATCTGCTGTGTTCAAGGGAACACACTGACCAGCTGAAGAAGGTTTGCTTTATTCTCTGTTTTTTTAAAAAAGTGCTTTCAGTTTTTGAAATGATAGATATTAGAAAAAAAATGCAGTACAATTGCTCAATTTTAAATAACTGCCTAACTTGGGAACAGAGTCCCAGGAGAGGGCTGGCAGAAATGGCTCATGATTTTTTTAGCTGTCTGAATTTTAATTTTACACAGAAGAAAATGGAATCTGTGCAAAGTATGCACAAGTATGTATAGAATTAGAAGGCCTAAGTTGTTAATTGGGTAAAGATTCCTTCAAAGCATACTTAAACATTCAAGCATAATAATACACACAAACACACACACACACACACACACACACACACACACACACACACAGAGGGTTAGAATTATATATTTTAGCTTAGTAATAAAAAGACACAGTTTTGGGCTTCCCTGGTGGCACAGTGGTTGAGGGTCCGCCTGCCGATGCAGGGGACACGGGTTCGTGCCCCGGTCCGGGAAGATCCCACATGCCTCGGAGTGGCTAGGCCCGTGAGCCATGGCCGCTGAGCCTGTGCGTCCGGAGCCTGTGCTCCACAATGGGAGAGGCCACAACAGTGAAAGGCCCGCGTACCGCAAAAAAAAAATAAATAAATAAAGAGACAGTTTCCATCAGGAGAAAAAGAAAAGCGTAATATATACTTCCACCCGTATATAATAAGAAGTATTTTTGGGGGTGTCAGGAAATAATCCTTATTACTATTTATTTAATTCATAAATTTAAACATCTTTGAAAATTTGATTCTAAAGCTAATTTTCTAGGGCAAATGTTAACAGCATGCAGATGCTGGAGGTCATCTTGCCCAAGTTTCTCATTTCATAGTTGAGACATTGGAGGCCCAGGGAGAGACTAGGTGGCTTGCTCGTCTTCTCTTCCATTGGGCATTCAGCCCCGTAGCCTCTCCACTATCTCACTTATTTTCATGAGCTTTCAGGATTCATGGCAACCAGTAACAATAAAAATTTTATAAGAATATATGAGATAGGGAGAAGATAGCAGAAGAGTAGGACGCGGAGATCACCTTCCTCCCCACAGATACATCAGAAATACATCTATACGTGGAACTGCTCCTATAGAACACCCACTGATCACTGGCAGAAGACCTCAGACCTCCCAAAAGGCTCTTGGTGCTCCAGCCAGGCGTCAGGGCTGTGCCACTGAGGTGGGAGAGCCAACTTCAGGACACTGGTCCACAAGAGACCTCCCAGCTCCATGCAATATCAAAAGGC
>NC_041220.1:116775401-116775890 GCF_002837175.3 Physeter macrocephalus | reverse complement strand
GAAGAGGAAATAGGCAGTCTACCTGAAAAAGAATTCAGAATAATGATAGTAAAGATGATCCAAAATCTTGGAAATAGAATAGAGAAAATGCAAGAAATATTTAACAAGGACCTAGAAGAACTAAAGAGGAAACAAGCAGAGATGAACAACACAATAAATGAAATTAAAAATACTCTAGAGTGTTTCCCTGGTGGCGCAGTGGTTGAGAGTCTGCCTGCCGATGCACAGGACACGGGTTCGTGCCCCGGTCCGGGAAGATCCCACATGCCACGGGGCAGCTGGACCCGTGAGCCATGGCCACTGAGCCTGCATGTCTGGAGCCTGTGCTCCGCAGTGGGAGAGGCCACAACAGTGAGAGGCCCGTGTACCACAAAAACAAAACAAAACAAAACTATAGAAGGGATCAATAGCAGAATAACTGAGGCAGAAGAATGGATAAGTGACCTGGAAGATAAAATAGTGGAAATAACTACTGCAGAGCAGAATAAA
>NC_041220.1:116720673-116773025 GCF_002837175.3 Physeter macrocephalus | reverse complement strand
CAGACAAAGACATCACAAAGATAGAAAACTACAGGCCAATATCACTGATGAACATAGATGCAAAAATCCTCAACAAAATACTAGCAAACAGAATCCAACAGCACATTAAAAGGATCATACACCATGATCAAGTGGGGTTTATTCCAGGAATGCAAGGATTCTTCAATATATGCAAATCAATCAACGTGATACACCATATCAACAAACTGAAGAAGGAAAACCATGTGATCATCTCAATAGATGCAGAGAAAGCTTTTGACAAAATTCAACACCCATTTATGATAAAAACCCTGCAGAAAGTAGGCATAGAGGGAACTTTCCTCAACATAATAAAGGCCATATATGACAAACCCACAGCCAACATCATCCTCAATGGTGAAAAACTGAAACCATTTCCACTAAGATCAGGAACAAGACAAGGCTGCCCACTCTTACCACTCTTATTCAACATAGTTTTGGAAGTTCTAGCCACAGCAATCAGAGAAGAAAAAGAAATAAAAGGAATCCAAATTGGAAAAGAAGAAGTAAAGCTGTCCTGTGTGCAGATGACATGATACTTTACATAGAGAATCCTAAAGATGCTACCAGAAAACTACTAGAGCTAATCAATGAATTTGGTAAAGTAGCAGGATACAAAATTAATGCACAGAAATCTCTTGCATTCTTTTTTTTTTTTTTGGGGTATGCGGGCCTCTGACTGCCGTGGCCTCTCCCGCCGCGGAGCACAGGCTCCGGACGCGCAGACTCATTGGCCATGGCTCACGGGCCCAGCCGCTCTGCAGCACGCGGGATCCTCCCGGACCTGGGCACGAACCCGTGTGCCCTGCATTGGCAGGCAGACCCCCAAACACTGCGCCACCAGGGAAGCCCCCTCTTGCATTCTTATACACTAATGATGAAAAATCTGAAAGTGAAATTAAGAAAACACTCCCATTTACCATTGCAACAAAAAGAATAAAATATCTAGGAATAAACCTACCTAAGGAGACAAAAGACCTGTATGCAGAAAATTATAAGACACTGATGAAGGAAATTAAAGAGGATACAAACAGATGGAGAGATATACCATGTTCTTGGATTGGAAGAATCAACATTGTGAAAATGACTCTACTACCCAAAGCAATCTACAGATACAATGCAATCCCTATCAAACTACCACTGGCATTTTTTACAGAACTAGAAAAAAAAATTTCACAATTTGTATGGAAAACCAAAAGACCCTGATTAGCCAAAGCAATCTTGAGAACGAAAAATGGAGCGGGAGGAATCAGGCTCCCTGACTTCAGATTATACTACAAGGCTACAGTAATCAAGACAGTATGGTACTGGCACAAAAACAGAAATATAGATCAATGGAACAGGATAGAAAGCCCAGAGATAAACCCACACACATATGGTCACCTTATCTTTGATAAAGGAGGGAAGGATATACAGTGGAGAAAAGACAGCCTCTTCAATAAGTGGTGCTGGGAAAACTGGACAGCTACATGTAAAAGTATGAAATTAGAACAATCCCTAACACCACACACAAGAATAAACTCAAAATGGGTTAAAGACCTAAATGTAAGGCCAGACACTATCAAACTCTTAGAGGAAAACATAGGCAGAACACTCTATGGCATAAATCACAGCAGGATCCTTTTGGACCCATCTCCTAGAGAAATGCAAATAAAAACAAAAAAAAACAAATGGGACCTAATGAAACTTAAAAGCTTTTGCACAGCAAAGGATACCATAAACAAGACCAAAAGACAACCCTCAGAACGAGAGAAAATATTTGCAAATGAAGCAACTGACAAAGGATTCATATCCAAAATTTAGAAGCCACACATGCAGCTCAATACCAAAAAACAGACAACCCAATCCAAAAATGGCCAGCAGAACTAAATAGACATATCTCCAAAGAAGAGACACAGATTGCCAACAAACACATGAGAGAAATGCTCAACATCATTAATCATTAGAGAAATGCCAACCCAAACTACAATGAGGTATCATCTCACACCGGTCAGAATGGCCATCATCAAAAACTCTAGAAACAATAAATGCTGTAGAGGGTGTGCAGAAAAAAAAAGGTCATGAAGAACCAGGGGTAAGACAGGAATAAAGTCAGAGACCTACTAGAGCATGGACTTGAGGATATGGGGAGGGGGAAGGGTAAGCTGTGATAAAATGAGAGAGTGGCATGGACATATATACACTACCAAATGTAAATTAGGTAGCTAGAGGGAAGCTGCCGCATAGCACAGGGAGATCACCTCTGTGCTTTTTGACCACCTAGAGAGGTGGTATAGGGAGGGTGGGAGGGAGGGTGACGCAAGAGGGAAGAGATATGGGAACATATGTATATGGATAACTGATTCACTTTGTTGTAAAGCAGAAACTAACACACCTTGGTAAAAAAGTTATACTCCAATAAAGATGTTTAGAATATAATAATAAAATAAAATACAAGTCGATGTACTCGATTGGGCTGCCTGGTGAAATAATTGGCAGTCGGCAGCCTCCTGAGTAACTTTCCTGAAGTTTGATTCCTAGCCCGGTAACCTAGGGCCCCAGAGGCCACATGAGACCAAACGTGTTACGCTTGTGGTGAAAGACTGATTCACTTTGTTATAAAGCAGAAACTAACACACCATTGTAAAGCAGTTATACTCCAATAAAGATGTTAAAAAAAAAGAATATATGAAAATTGAAGTCACTGATTATTACATTCCAATTCTCTATATATCTTAATTGTTCCAAGAAAAGAAAGAAATTTTAATTTTTTTTCAGTACATGTTCCTTGGATGTAACTCTGTACTTGGAAAGGAAAGAAGAAAATGGAGGCAAATATCAAAATCTTAGTTCTCAAAAATAAATAACAGCGATATTGAGATATAATTTACATACCACAAAGTTCACCCTAAAGTGTACAATCCAATGGATTTTAGTCTGTGCACTATATTGTGCTTACATCACTATTATCTAATTCCAGAATGCTTTCATCGCTTCCTGACAGAGCCCTGTATCCATTAGCAGTTATTTCCCATTCTCTTCCCCCTCCCACAGCCCCTGGCAACCACTAACCTACTCTCTATCTCTAGGCATTTTCCTATTCTGAACATTTGATGTAAGTGGAATCATATGTACCCTTTTGTGTGTGGCTTATTTCCCTAAGAATAGTTTTCAAGCTTTATTCATGTGGTAGCATGTATCAATACTTCTTCCCTTTTAATGGTAGTGTTAGCATTCCATTGCAGGGATATAGTATATTTTGTTTAGCCATTCATCATTTAATAGATAGTTGAGTTGTCTCCATTTTTTGGTTATTGTGAATGCAAAATTATTTGTGTGTAGGTTTTTGTTATGGATATATGTCTTCAATTTTCTTGTTGTATATGCCTAGGAGTGAAATTGATGATCATATGGTAACTCTATGTTTTACATTTTGAGAAATTATCAGATCTTCCAAAGTGACTGCACCATTTTGCATCCCCACCAGCAATGCATGAGGGTTCTAATTTCTCCATATCTTCCCCAACATTTATTAGTCTCTTTTTGATTATAGCCTTCCTAGTAGGTGTGAGGGAAATAGATCACTGTGGTTTTGATACACATTTCATAATGACTAATGACATTGAGCTTCTTTTCGTGTGCTTATTGGCCATTTGCATATGTTCTTTGGAAAAACGTCTGTTCCTTTTTTGCCTATTTTTAATATTGGGTCATTATTTTTTAATTGTTGACTTGTAAAAGTTCTTTATATATTCTGGATACAAGTGCTTCATCGGATATATGATTTGTAAATATTTTCTCCCATTTTGTGGGCTGTCTTTTACTTCTTTGATGATGTCCTTTGAAGCACAAAGGCTTTGAATTTAATGTGTGGTCACTAGGTGACCTTGTAGCCTCAGCCTAGCCTGGCAATAAGCCTCCTACAGCACTCCCATCTTTGGCATAGAAGCTGGTTTTTCACAGGTTTCCTGCCCATATCAGGGCCCTCATTCCCTGTGCAGTACCACGTGTGGATTACTGGGGGCCTGGAAGATTTCACTGAGCCATTACTTCCTCTTCCAGCCTCTGTGGCCTTCCTGCTCCCAGGGCTCCCATCCCGTGTGCACACCCACTTCTCTTTGCTGGTTAACTATCCTGCCCGCACTGTGGAGGGATGCCTCCTGCTCTCCCAGTGACCCCAATCAGCTCTGGCTAAAACAAACCAGTGAACTTTTCTGATATCTAGTGGTCTGAACTGTACCTTCTTTAATGAGGTCTGAACCTTGGGGAGGAGAACCCCTTCCAACTTTGTTCTTCCCTGGCTACTGTCCCTCAGCCCTAGAGTACCACGAAGTTTCCTTACACTTGTCCCTATGCACTCGTTTATCAGAATTTGATCATTCTTTATATATGCATTCTCTGTTTAACCCACTGTGTGATCTGGCCTACACTAATACAACAAATACTGTTTGCAAGTCAGGATAAAGTATGTAGTATCTTAAGAGATCTGAATGTGAGATAAGGATTTGTAGCTAACTGTCTGTTGATGGGATCAGGAAAGATTTAATGAGGGAGTGCCATTTGAGATGAATTTTGAAGGATGGATAAGGATTTCCTTTGAATTTGCCATTAGGGAGCTTGTATTTTTAAGGTGGTCACCTCAGATCTCCATTTCAAGGGTTAAAAACATCTACAAACTGAATTGTACTGTTTGTCTCAAACAGCTGCCCTTTACTCCTAACTGTCAAGCTCCCCAGGTTTTATTGCTGGTCTGGGTGGAATTGCTAATGAAGGTGTTAGAGATGTGTGGAAGAGATACCTGGGCCTGAGTGGATACCCCCCTCCCCGCACCCCGCCCCGCCCTACCAGGAGGTTTTTAAATGGTATCATCTCATTAGAATTACATAACCAAATGTTTAAAAGAAAGACTTTGGTGGCGTGTTTAGAATGCTTAGAAACAAACATCCACAGCCACATGTACCAATTAATTTCCTCTCCAAATGATTTTATACTGTTGGGTAGATGTGGCCTATGTTTTGGAAGGATCCTTTCCTTTGAAGTAGTCATTACACTGTTTTATTTCCTATATGAATGCCAAGTATACATTACTTTTCATTTCCCTTTTTGCTTGTGAAAGCCTTTTAATTTTCCTTCATCGCTTCACAAATATCTAATAAATAATTATGATTTGCTGAGCTATTCAAAGCATGGTCTCTGCACCTACAGAATTGGCATCATTTGGGAGCTTATTAGAAAAACAAATTCTTGGGCCCCACCTTGAATCAGAATCTCTGGGGGATTGGGCCCCAAATATATGTTTTAACCAGCTCTCTAGGTGATTCTTGTACATACTGAAGTTTGAGAAGCACCAATTAAAATTTTACTGATTACATTTCACTTGAGACACATTCTAGAATTTAAAAAGGATCTGGAATCTTAAGAGCCATTTGATCAAATCCAGTTTGTGTCTCCAACATCCCTGATAGAGCGTCATCTAACTTCGGCTTGAAATTTTTTACTGATGGGTGCTTACTACCACACAAGGTAACAACATTTGGGACAGTTCTAATTATTGTAAATTTTCATATTATGCATTTAACCCAGATTGAATTAATTGTATCTTTTGCTCATTGTTCCTTGTCTTCCTCCTGAGGAGCATGAAATAAATCTGGTTTCCTTTATACAGCCCAGATGTTTAGATATTTGGGACCACTGTCTACTCTCTCCTAAGAATTTTCTTCCCAAGAGAGAACGTTCTTAGTCCCTTTACTTTCTGTACTTGATAATGCCTTTTGGATCCTTCCCTCTTAGAATAACTTATATATCAATATGCTGCTTAAAATGTCACCTCCAGAATCAAATATAAAGTGCTTCATGGAGTTTGTCCCATGAAGGCAATTACGAGACTGCCCTATATGCTGTAGAAAGTAAACCACTCTCTTGGGCTTTAGAAAGTTGACTACCAAGCCCAATTTTGTCATAATGGATATGGACAGATTACACAGTTTCTGTGGATTCAGTTTTATTTAACAATATGTATTGGGAATACTACGTGGCACTTGAACCTGAGGAAATGGTGATGCTTAGGGAGTAGGCATGGCTGGTAGAGCTATTGAAAAGAATTGAAGTGGAGTTGTCTAAAAAGCAGGAAGGGAACCAGTAGAAAGAGCTGACACATATCTGATTCCCTCTCTTGACAGGTGTATCCTATGAGCTCAGCTTGGACAAGTTGCAGGAACCTGGGCTGGGCTCCAAGGCAGGATGTTTCTTACACGAGGGACAAGAGATCTCTGTAGGGAGTCAGTGGGTAATTAGGACATGCAGTGTTCCAATGGTGTGCAAGGTGTAAAAATTAATAAACAGAAACTTCAATTAAAATAGAGTCAGGAGGCCAGAAGGGGAAGCTCTCACACTCTATGAGGATAGCAGAGCTCAGCAGGAAGAAAAATGACTTCCTATTCTTGCCTGGCAAGAGCTCAGCCAATGAGAGACTCTCACAACTCAGCCACTGAAAAGCCCCTATACTTTGAACTCTCAATTCCTCAATGGAGTCTGTTTACTATAGACCCCCCAACTTCTTTTTCTCCTCTTTAAAAGAGTTCTCCTCTCTTAGTTGCGGTGGGGGAGACTTGCATGTTGCTCACCATGGTTATAGACGCCAAATTTCAATTCCTTGTTGATCCCAATTAAACCCATTTTTGCTGGAGAAATACCTGGTAGTCTATTTGTTTTAGGTCAACATTTTGGTGGCCCATATGGGGATCCAGAGAAGACCCTTCATGACTTCGAGACTGGTAAGCAAACAGGTATGGTACTTACATTGAGTACATTTTTGTTGCTGCTTTTCTTGAAGACCCTGGGGTTTGAGAGTAAGCCTGGTTTCCAGCCTCTGCTTTTTTGTGTTTTGAAACTCTCCAGGTTTTATTTGGAATCTATTTTAAGCCTTCACCCTTTCTGATTAAGGCCTTATTCTGTATACAGGTACTCATTTGGCACTTTGGCAACAGGTGGTTCCAACTGAAGCTGAAACCATGCACCTCAGACTGGAGCTTGAACCCACGTGCTGGGACTCTAACCCAGCCTAAACCCTGACAGACTTGAATCCACGTGGCTGGGACTCACACCCAGCCAAAACCTATGGTCTTACAACTGAGATCACACACCTGGTTTCAGGATTTAATGAAGCTCAGGTTCTTGATGTCTCATCTCAGAAAGAATTCAGTGAGAGATAAAGTGATAGGTAAGAAGTGGATTTATTTAGAGAGAAACACACTGCACTGACAGAGCATGGGCCATCTCAGAAGGTGAGAAAGGCACCAGGATATGGGGTTGTCAGTTTTTATAGAGGTGGGTAATTTCATAGGCTAATGAGTGGGAGGAGTATTCCAGCTATTTTGGGAAGGGGTGGGGATTTCCAGGAATTGAGCCACCGCCCACTTTTTGATCCTTATGGTTGGCCTTGGAACTGTCATGGAGCCTGTGGGTGTGTCATTTAGTTGATGATGTGTTACAGTGAGTGTATACTGAGGCTCAAGGTCTAGTGGAAGTCGACTTGTCTGCCATCTGGATCCATTTGGTTCTAATCAGTTTATGTCATGTCCTTGGGCTATGTCATTCTTTCAAAGGTTGTGCCCTGCCCCCTTCCCTCCTGTTTCAAAACTGTGTTAGCCTTCAGCCTGATTCCTTTTGAAACAGGAGCTGTTCCTCCTGGAACTGGCTAGCCTTTGGCCTATTCCTTTCGGAACATGGGCTATTTCATTGGAACTGTGCCATTTCATCCTTCAGCCCAATTCTCTTTGCATTAGGGGCTGTTTTATTGGAACTGTGCTTGTTAAGCTTTTGGCCTGACTCCCTTGGAATTAGGCTATTTCATTTGAACTGTGCTGTGGAGCCTTTAGCCTGGCTTTTTTGGGACCAGACTGTTCCTTAGGACTGGCTTATATTAGGCCTGCAGACTCTTTGAACTGTTTGATCTGTTTAGACTGTTTAAAAATTATTCTTTAGAGAAAAACTTCTGAGAAACGAGATCCCAATTATCTAAATATTTTGAGGGTGCCCTCCCCTACATGGACCCTGGACAATTTTATGTTTAAAAACCACGACCTTCCCTCATGTGCATTGCTAACTAAATGGTTAGGACTTACCTAACCAAAGGCAATTTAGAACATTGTTGGCTATCATGGGGAACTTTTGAAACCCCCAAACTTGCTTTTCTTAAAACCAAATTTGACACTATAGCTCTAAAATTTCCAAAACTGAACAGAATGCTTATTTTGATTGGTTTTTGAGGCATCCAAGTGTTATCAGGAGCCTAAATTTACTTCTCTGCAAAATAAGATTTTAAGATTAACTGAGGCAAATAAACAGTTAAAGAAAGGTAAGATGGCTTCTGAAGCCTCATGCTCTGCTTTCCTTGCTGCTTTTCTCAGGCTCTGCCTCCAGCGCCATCTTCTTCCTCTCCCTTGGTTCTTCGTGCTCAGGCCCTAACTCTGGTGCCATCTTCCTCCTTCCATTCCATACCACCTACATCTCCTCTCTACCCTCAGTTCTCCCGTACTAATTCCCTTGTCAAACCTCCCCTTTTCTCTGAAACTCTCCCTGTTACCTTTTCCTTTCAACCTATCAGAACCTATCCCTTTAAAATTAAGCCTTCTGAGGATCTAGAGGCTAAACCCTTAATTTCTTATATGCCCTGGACTAAAGCTGAACTGCAAGCCACAGTCAAAGATTTTCTCAAAGTAATTGAAGATCCTCACAGATTTGCTGAGGAATTTAATATAGTCATTCAAACTCTTCATCCTGGTTTCTCTGACTTATATCAGCTAGTTCATATACTTGTTAATGAAGGCCAAGCCCAGCATTGCATGAAAAGCGCTAATTGGAAAAACTTTGGAAGGCCTCTAGAATTATAACCAGAAGACCAGCCTGTTAACTTACTATGTGATCAGGCTTATGCAATCAGTAGGCAACTTCACTGGGCAATTCCTAGACTTCTCCAAAGCCTGTTGACTGGAGCAAAATTCAGGCTTGCACACAAAAATCTGATGAAACTGTTCATAATTATTACAATAGACTTCAAATTATTTTTAAAGAGAATTCTGGTCTTCCTTCCTTCATTCCACCTGGATAGCTTTTAACTCTGTTTATTAATGGGCTCAACCAGGGCCTTTCCCTCCTAGTAAAAAGGACCAGAATGCAATGGAAAACTATGTCCACTCCAGATTTAGTTAATCTGGCTAACAAGCTCTCTCACAACCTAGATGAGTCCCCTAAAAGAAGACCGCTAAAATTCTTCAACTCCAGCAAATGAAGGCCCCTAAATAAAAACAAAGTCCTCCTAGTTTCTGGTATTATTACAAAGAGCCAGGACATTGGAAAAGAGATTGCTATAAATTTAAGTACTTCAAGCGCCTTCAGACCTTGAACCAGTCTTTTCAATGCCCTACCAGTTCTCAATGACAGAGCCTTGAAGAACTGTCGGGGATCTTCCCCGTCCTCCCTCTTAACTGGCTTGCAAGAACATGTTTCTGGACTGGGGATGAATCTCTTCCAGTCCTAACTGACACTGTAGCCACACTCTTGGTGCTCCGTCCCATTACTATAAAGAGTCCCTGCCTTAGAGTACTAGAACGGTTCAAATAGTGAGGGGATCTCTAATGAACCTCAAAAGATTCCTGTCTCTGAGCCTATTCCCTTTTATTAAGGCCCTTTGAGAAATACACACCCCTTTCTCCTTAGTTCCACCACTCCATTCATTTATGATGCCAAGACTTCTTAGAAAAGTATCATGCCAGAATTTCTTTCTCCCAAAAGGAGGAAATAATTCTAGGATTTGACAATAGTCATCAAAGCAGCCAACCAGGGAATTAAATGACCCTTTGATGTCTTTTATTCGTTCCATCTCTTACAGTACTATAGCTGATTTTGGAAATACTGATCAATTTGTCCCTTTTGAATCACCTATCACCCTCCTCATGGGCAAAATCTCCAACTGATCCTGGCAAAATTCACAGCACACCTCCCATCAAGATTCAAATAGATCCCTCAGAACCTCTCCCCAGAAATAATCAATATCCTATAAGTAAAGAAGCCTTTGGAGATATAAAGCCCATAATAGAAAATTGCAAAGCTCAAGGCCTCATTATCCCTTGTACTAGTCCCTGTAATACTTCTGTTTTACTGCTCAGAAAACCTAAGGGCAAAGCGTGGAGATTTGCCTTCACACCCTGCTGTTTCTAACCCTCACACTCTTACTAACACCCACTTCCACCAAAAGTAAATTCTTGGGACAGCATTGGCTTTTTAAAATTTATTTATTTATTTTGGCTGCGTTGGGTCTTTGTTGCTGTGCATGGGCTTTCTCTAGTTGCGGTGAGCGGGGGCTACTCTTCACTGCGGTGTGCAGGCTTCTCATTGTGGTGGAGCACGGGCTCTAGGTGCACGGACTTCAGTAGTTGTGGCACGTGGGCTCAGTAGTTGTGGCGCACGGGCTTAGTTTGCTCCACAGCATGTGGGATCTTCCCAGACCAGGGATAGAACCCCTGTCCTCTGCATTAGCAGGTGGATTCTTAACCACTGTGCCACCAGGGAAGTCCCAGCAAATTCTTAACTGTAACTGACTTATGCAGTGCATTCTTTAGTATTCTAGTTGATAAAGTTAACCAATACCTCTTTGTGATCACTTGGGGAAAAAAAAATTCACCTGGACAGTAATGCCTCAGGGTTTTACTGAGTCTTTATTTCTCAGTAATTCTGAAGGCTGACCTGGATGATATAAAGTTCCCTAGGGTTTCTACTTTGTTGAAATATGTGGCTGATTTTCTTCTTTGCTCTCCTTCTCAAGCCTCCTCACAAGAAGACAGCATCCATTGCTAAAGCTTTTAGTCTTAAAGGGACATAAGTTCACCAAGGAAAAATTGCCATTTGCCCAAACCTAGGTTTGATTGACATTTAGGACATCTGCTATCAGAACAAGGGCTACACCTAAACTGAGATAAACTTCACGGTGTCCTAAGTTTCCCAAAACCCCAAATTAAGTGCCAACTGCAAGGTTTTCTTGGGCTACTTAGTTATTGCTGAAATAGGCCAAATCTTATGGCTATAAGATTGGCCAATCTATTGGCCAAATCTTAATCTCTTATGGCCCAATCTCTGTTTTACTAAAAACAACAACCCAATTTTATGGGAAGAACTGGATGACATAGACTTTAAGACTTAAAGCAAAGTTTGATGAACCCACCTATCCTTTGGCATCCCAATGATCAGATTCCCTTTTTCCTCTTTGTAATGATAATGACGGGAACGCCCTTGGGGTACTCATTAAAAAACACAGGGACTAGGGCTTCCCTGGTGGCGCAGTGGTTGGGAGTCCGCCTGCCGATGCAGGGCATACGGGTTTGTGCCCCGGTCCGGGAGGATCCCACGTGCCGCGGAGCGGCTGGGCCCGTGGGCCATGGGCCGCTGGGCCTGCGTGTCCCTCCGCAGCCGGAGAGGCCGCAACAGTGAGAGGCCCGCGTACAGCAAAAGAAAAACCAAAAAAATACACAGGGACTACCACTGATCTATAGGGTATTATGGCCAACAACTGACCCTGTGGCACGGGGATAATCCCCTTGCCTTAGAGCCATTACTGCCCCTGGCCTTTTGGTTAAGGCCATTGAGAAAATCATTATGGGATCCCTTTATTTTTGTACCTCATACAGTAGAAGCCCTCCTGAATTCTCATCACACGCAACAGTTCTTAGCCAGCTCACTCCTATGAAGTCCTTTTGTTAACTGCTCTTCACATAACTCTTTACATTGTTGTCACCTTAACCCTGATACTCTTCTCTGTGTGATGAAGTCCCTCATGACTGCTTAACACTGACTGATGACCTCTTGACTCCTTGTGATGATCTGTGAGAAATTCTTTTGGTAATGCTGATCTCATGGTTCACTGATGGTTCTCATTTAAATATTGTGCTGGGTATGCTATTGCAACTTCTTTCAATATTGTAGAGACAGCATCTTTACCTGTGGTTACTGTGGCTTAACAGACTAAATTATACACTCTTACACAGGCTTGTACTTTCGCCAAGGGCAAAACTACCAATATTTATATTGATAGTAGGTATGCTTCTGGAATATTTTATGGTTTTGGAATGTTGTGGAAGCAGTGTGGCTTCCTTCCTTCCAGTGGAAATAAAATTTAAAATGGACCCTATGTTCAGGAATTATTGGATGCAATACTTTCACCTTCCACTTTAACTGTTATTAATATTCTGAGGCATTCTAAACTTGACTCTCTGGAAGCTAAGGGAAATCAACTTGCTGACATTTCCACAAGTTATGCTGCCTATAAAGGAACCAACAGCAGCCAAACTTCTGCCATGGTCCAAAGGCATATTTCCCCAAAAGATAACTTAGAAAAACTGGCTAGAGAGGCCCAACAATTGGCCTCAGAAAGGGAAAAATAAGATTGGAAATTCAACAATTGTTTGATAAAAGAGATAAAGCTCTGGTCTTCTGCCCATTTTAAAACTGGGTTGTTTGAGGTTTTTTTGATGTTGAGTTGTATGAGCTGTTTATATATTTTGGATATTAACCCCTCATTGGTCATATCAGTTGCAAATATTTCTCCCATTCAGTAGGTTTTCTTTTCATTTTGTTGATGATTTTCTTTGCTGTGCAAAAGCTTTTAAGGTTAATTAGGTCCCATTTGTTTATTTTTGCTTTTATTTCCTTTGCTTTAGGAGACAGATCCAAAAATATTGCCATGATTTATGGCAAAGAATGTTCTGCCTATGTTTTCCTCTAGGAATTTTATGGTTTCCAGTCTTGCATTTAGGTCTTTGATCCATTTTGATTTTATTTTTGTATATGGCATCAGAGAATGTTTTAATTTCATTCTTTTACATGTAGCTGTTCAGTTTTCCAGAACCACTTATCGAAGAGACTGTCTTTTCGCCACTGTGTATTCTTGCCGCCCTTTGTAATAGATTAATTTACCATAAGTGTGTGGGTTTATTTCTGGGCTCTCTATTCTGTTCCATTGATCTTTGACTGTTTTTGTGCCAGTACCATACTATTTTGATGTGTAGCTTTGTAGTATAGTATGAAGTCAAGGAGTATGATTGCTCCAGCTCTGTTCTTCTTTATCAAGATTGTTTTGGCTATTTGAGATCTTTTGTGTTTCCATACAAATTTAAAAATTATTTGTTCCAGTTCTGTGAAAAATGCCATTGGTGTTTTGATAGGGATTGCATTGAATCTGTAGATCATCTTGGGTAGTATGGTCATTTTAACAACATTAATTCTTCCAACCCCTGAACACAGTACATCTTCCCATTTGTTTATATCATCTTCAGTTTTTCATCAGTGTCTATTATAGTTTTCTGAGTACAGGTCTTTTACCTCCTTAGGTAGGTTTATTCCTAGGTATTTTATTCTTTTCGACGTAATTGTAAATGAGATTGTTTCCTTAATTTTCACTCTGATAGTTCATTGTTAGTGTATAGAAATGCAACAGATTTCTGTGTATTAATTTTTTATCCTGTAACTTTACCAAATTCATTGATTAGCTCTAGTAGTTTTCTGGTGGCATCTTTAGGATTATCTATGTATAGTATCATGTCATCTGCAAACAGTTGACAGTTTTGCTTCTTCTTTTCCAATTTGGATTCCTTTTATTTCTTTTTCTTGTCTGATAGCTAGGACTTCCAATACTATGTTGAAAAAAAGTGATGAGAGTGGGCATCCTTGTCTTTTTTCCTAATCCTAGAGGAAGTGCTTTCAGCTTTTCACTGTTGATTATGATGTTAGTTGTGTGTTTATTATATGGCATTTATTATGTTGAGGTATGTTCCCTCTATGCCCACTTTCTGGAGAGTTTTTATCATAAATGAATATTGAATTTTGTCAACATATTTCCAAAGAAGACATACAGATGGCCAACAGCTACATGAAAAGATGCTCAACATGGTTAATCATCAGAGAAATGCAAATTAAAACCACAATGAGATATCACCTCACAGATGTCAGAATGACTATCATCAAAAAGAGCACAAATAACAAATATTGGTGCGGATGTGGAGAAAAGGGAACCCTCGTACACTGTTGGTGGGAATGTAAATTGGTATAGCCACTATGGAAAACAGTATGGAGGATTCTTAAAAAACTAGAAGTAGGACTACCATATGACCTAGCAATTCCACTCCTGGGTATTTATCACATACTCTCTCTCTCTCTCTCTCTCTCTCTCTCTCTCTCTCTCCCTCTCTCTCTCTCTCTCTCTCTCTGTCTCACACACACACACACACACACACACACACACACACACACACACAAAGAAAACACTAATTTGAAAAGATGCATGCACCGCGATGTTCAGCAACATTATTTACAATTGTCAAGATATGGAAGCAACGTCAAGTGTCCATCAACAGATGCATGGATAAAAAACACACACACACACATCTCTCTCTCTCTCTCTCTATGTATACACACACACACACACACACACACACACACACACAAAATGGAATATGATTCAGACATAAAAAGAATGAAATTTTGCCATTTGCAACAACATGGATGGACTTGGAGGGTATTGTGCTAAGTGAAATAAGTCAGAGAAAGAGAAATACTGTATGATATCACTTATATGTGGAATCTAGAAAATAAAACTAACTATTGAATATAACAAAAAAGAAACAGACTCACAGAGAGAATAAACTAGTCATTACCAGTGGGGAGAAGGAAAGGAGGAACGGCGAGATAGGGGTGAGAGATTAGGAGGTACATACTACTATGTATAAAATAAGTAAGCTACAATGCTATATTGTACAACACAGGGAATATAGCCAATATTTTATAATAACTAGAAATGGAACATAACCTTTTAAAATTGTGAATCACTATGTTGTACACTTGAAATTTATACAATGTTGTACGTCAACTATATCTCAATTAAAAAGTTTTTTTGAATGCCTCTTTAAAAACAAAGCAAGCAGAAAAAATGGGTGGCAATTAAAAGGGGATATGGAGTTAAAACAAAAGAGAGAGAGAAAGCTCTGGTTTGGACAAAATAACAACCCATGGAATAACAACCCAGGAATGACTCTGTCATTCCTATTCCTAACCATTGTACATGCATTAAACCATTGGTCTACTGACAAAATGGTAGCATTCATAAATCAATATTGGTTGGGAACCATTAACAAGACTGCAAAAACTACCTACCTCACTTATCCCATTTGTCTGAAGTACAACCCAGGGAAGCATGTTTGTACTGCTTCCGAAATTTCAAACTGTCTAATGGAACATTCAAGATCTGGCAGATGAATTTCATACAACTGTGTCTGTCTCATGGATATAAATATATTTTAGTCATGTCTATATGTTTTCACACTGGACTGAAGCCTTCCTTTGCAGACAGGCTACTACCTCTTCTGTGGCTAAAATCCTTTTGGAAAAGATTATCCCTACCTGGGGAACTCCTCTTGAATTTCATGATCTAGGAACCCATTTTACTGGTCAGGTACTTTGTCAAATCTGTACTGTTTGGCTGGTTTTACAACACTTTCACTGTGCTTGCCACCCTCAATCCTCTGGTTTAGTTGAATACACTAATGGCATTATTAAAACTCAACTGGCAAAATTTGTATATGCCTTCCAAACACCACAGCCAAAAGCATTATCATTGGTCCTTTTAAATCTTAGACTCACCCCTTTTGGAACTTATAAACTCTTACCCTTTGAGACAGTCACAGGATGCCCCACGGTCTCTTGGCTCCTGCCTCTTTTACCCCCCAACAAGTAAAAGGAGAGATACTTTAATAATGCAAAGGCCTAATTGCTTCTAAAAAATAACCATGTTTTGGTAGAGTAGTCTTATCATGGTGTGCTCTCAGGAGACGAAGACCTTAAGCATCACACTTTGCAACCTGGAGATTTGGTCTATTGGAAAAGATAGCTTCAGAAGGACTCTTCAGTCTCACTGGAAAGACCCCTATCAGGCACTGCTAACCAACCCTTGTGCTGTCAAACTCCAGGGAACAGATTCTTGGATTCATGTGACACACCTAAAGAAAATGTTAAATGCTGACTGGACCTGCACATCATCTGGTGACCTGAAAGTAAAGATTTCTGGAATTAAAGCAGGTGGCATCTGATGATACAGCTTTTCCAAGCTATCCAGACCAGGCCTGTTGGAAGTTTTTCTGCCAAACCGTTGTTGATGACATAATGTTTCAGATGATCTCCAAGGTCTATGATCTTGATCCCATATAAACTTTGGATAAAAAAATACCTGAGAATTCTCCCTCCTATCCCTCATTGTTACTCACATGTAACCTCAAGAGGTTTCCAGTCTATGCACTTTTCCTCTGACATGGGACACTATACCCAGAAAAGGTCCTTCCTTTTCTTGCCTTCCAAAAGGGGGGGCAAGTAAAAATTAATAAACTGAAACTTCAGTTAAAATAGTGTTGGGAGTCCAGAAGGGGGAGTGTTCAAACCCTAAGGTGATAGTGGAGACCAACAGGAAGAAGAAAGACTTCCTCTTCTTGCCTGGCAAGAGCTCAACCAATGAGAGACTGTCACGACTCAGCTAATGAAAAGCCACTATACTTTGAACTCTTAATTCCTGCAATAGACTCTTTGTGTACTATAGACCTCCCAACTTCCTTTCCCCCTCTCTAAAACAGTTTTCCTCTCCTTTTTGCTGAGGGGTGGGAGTAGGATACTCAAATGTAGCTCACCATGATTGCTCATGAAATTCTTTGTTGACCTTGAATAAACTCATTTTTGCTGGATAAATAACTGGCAGTCTATTTGTTTTAGGTCAGTAAATGTTAGAGTGAGGATACAGTCCAAAACTGGGTCACATAGACCTGTGTGAAAAGAGGTTGCTGGTGAAAAAAGAGAGATGACCCTGGGTCAACAGCAATGTGCTGTGCTGTACATGTCTTTCCATGCTTGTTTCCAGGGATGTGCTGGATGCCTTTAAAGAGCAGAAGGTGAATGAAGGATTGAAGCCCCAGGAGGACAAAATTCCAAAAAGTGACTGGCAGAGTCAAATAATACAGAAAAGTTAAAAAACAAAACAAACCAGGACAGAAAGATGTTCAACCAGATAGGTTGCTTTTGTTGCAAGTAATAGAAAATTGAATATAAACTGGCTGAAAAACAAAAACTAAAACAAAAAAGATTTGTCCACACAACTTCTTCAAGAAAGGCTTCATCAAGATTCTGGATCTTTCTCTGAAATTCTCTAGGCTTTGCCATCCTCCCTGTGTTTGGTTTATCCTCAGCTTGACTTTTCTCATGTCTGCTAGAGACCACTGGGTCACTTTCTGGGAAAGAGAGCATTTAGCTTTCTTAACCACTGACTGAAAGTTCTGACCTTTGACTTGACTGGATCACTTCTAGACCAGTAGCTGGGGGAATGCTTTGCACTGTAGAAAGAGGGATGGGATAATTGGTTTTTAAAAAAATCCCTTTCAAATCTGATGACTAAATAGTGGGAGAAGAATGGTTCATCATTTGAGAAACTACAACTCCAGGCTTCATTGTCCTCCTGCCTAGTGACCTCAGCTAAAAGAATACAGGTTTCCCTTGCTGTCCGACAGTAGAGTGTTCCTATGAAACGTTTCGTGAGCTGAAGTGGTGTAAAGCAAAGAAGCAATTATTTTAGGACACCTCTTGCTAGTGAATGCACAAAATAAATCTCCATAAGGCACGGATGCTCACATACACAGTTCAAAGCTTTGGCAGCTAGATGAGATACTGAGTGTAGTTCCTAGGGAAGGAGCTTGGCAGCGCCACTGTCACTGCTCAGAGTGCACAACTGCCTTTGTTACAGCTCGCTGCAAAACAAACCCTGAATGCTATTTTCACTTTTTGCCTTTGACTAAAAGCAGAAGTCCTCTTTGGATTTCTTTTGGTTAGTAAAAACAGGTACTAATGTAGGTCTTTAGTAAAAGTGAAGTGGCATAAAGCAAACCTTCCAAAAGCAGGAATACCTGTACACCTCCTTCCAGTGAAAGTTCTAGGTAGGTCTCTGGATTGGTTCATTTGCCTTTTCTGAACCAATCTCAGAGGATAAGGGGGTGAAATATTCTGATCGGAGGGCCAGGGTTGTGTGTTTGCAGCTGTAGAAAGATGGGAAAGGTCAGCACTTACCCAAACCATATGGAATGAATTCCCCATAGCTACCATAGTTTGCTCCAGTCAGTTTGCTTGATTAATGGAGTGATACCATTGTTATAAAATGTTCTCCATTTTCTGCTTTAGAGAATATTTCTATATTCATTTTCATCCTTTGTAGAACTTTTTAAAATATATTTTTATAATCTGTAGACCTGGATTTTTAAAAACTCATCTTCCTTTCATTCTTATGTAAATGATCAGTGACTTCTTTATTGGTAATCTGTAAATTCCTTCAAAGCAGTAGTTTTTTTGTTTGTTTGTTTAAAATTTTAAAGGGGTTTCTCTTCAAGACTTCTTATTGTCAGTCTAATCATGGGTTTTCAGTAGTGTGCTAGAGCTAGCTCTTTCTGGCTCTCTAGAGTCAATAGCTGAATATTCAGGAATTTGTGAGCTGATTGTTAAACCATTAGTACCTTGAAAGGTCCAAGGGGAAGTATTTACACCATGGAAATTGGCAATGATACAACTTAGGATCTCCCTCTGCCTACCCAGCCCCGCCTCCCCCCGCCCTCCCCATCCCCCCTGCCCCTACCCTCCACAGGACAGTTAGCCAGTTGCGGCTAGTATGCTACTAGTCTTATATCAAAACTTTTTTTTTTTTTTTTTTGCGGTACGCGGGCCTCTCACTGTTGTGGCCTCTCCCGTTGAGGAGCACAGGCTCCGGACGTGCAGGCTCAGCGGCCATGGCTCACAGGCCCAGCCGCTCCATGGCATGTGGGATCTTCCCAGACTGGGGCACGAACCCGTGTCCCCTGCATCGGCAGGTGGACCCCCAACCACTGCACCACCAGGGAAGCCCAAAGCATATTATTATAAAAGGTTTTTCTTGCATTACAGTTCATCCTCCAGGGGGTAAACTTTAATTCCAGTTAGCAAATTTGGTCTGCATTATTACCCAGAAGCTCTAAAATTTGCATTTGAGGATTTAAAAGAATAAAATTATTAGGAGATTAAGTATCTTTCTTACATAATATTGAGTCCATTACATTTTTTCCCCCATTTCAAAACCTGAAAGTCTTAAAAAGACAAGCCACAGATTGGGGGAACATATTTGCAAATAATACATCTGGTAAAGTATTTGCATCTGGACTATATAAAGAACACATAACTACTCAGTAATCAGAAGACAAATCACCCAATTTAAAAATGGGGAAATGATATGACTAGACATTTCACAAAGAAGATATATAAATATCTAATAAGCTCATGAAGAGATGCTCAACATTATTAGTCATTAGGAAGATGCAACATAAGACCAAAATGAGATATTACTACTTACCCACTAAAATAGCTATAATAAAAAAGATTAACAATATCAAGTTTTTGTGAGGTTGTGTAAAGATCGGAATTCTTATGTATTGCTGGTAGGAATGCAAAAGTAGTGCAGCTATTTTGGAAAGAGTTTGGTGGTTCTTCAAAAAGTTAAACATAGAACTACCATATGACCCAGCTGTTAGAGAACTGGAAATGTGTTCACACAAAAATTTGCACATGACTGTTCATGGCAGCGTTATTTATATTAGCCAAAAAAGTGGAAACAACCCAGAAGTCCATCAAGTGATGAATGGATAAACAAAATGTGGTATATCTACCTGTACATTCAGTAATAAATGGGAATAGTTACTGATACATGCCACAATACGGGTGAACCTTAAAACACTATGTTAAGTGAAAGAAGCCAAACACAGAAGACTACATATTGCATCCTTTTATTTATAAGAAATCTTAAGAAATGATAAATCTACAGAGACAAAAAATAAATCAGTTATTGCCTGGGCCTGAGAGTAGGAATGGGAGTGACTGCAAATAGGCACCAGGGAATTTTGGGGGGTGATGGAAATGTTTTTAAATTAGATTTTGATGGTGGTTGTACAGGTCTATAATTTTACTAATAATCATTGTATACTTACAATGGGCAAATTTTAGAATATGTTAATTATGACTCAAGGTGTTTTAAAAAGCCTGAAAATCACAAGTGCACTTATATATTTCTCATTAATAAATGAAAGTAATAAATAAGTATTCAAGGTATTTAACCTTTCAGTCTTCAGATTCTTTCAATCTTTAATGAGGAAATTGTGTACATTCGATAAGTGTACTTGTCTAAAAAATAAAATATTTACCACTTTGCAGTTTCAGAAACTGGCTTCCTGAATGAAAATATTTTTGAGTTACATTATAATCCAATGACTACTTATGCAGAAATCAAAACAAGAAAACTGAGAGATACTGCCTATAACATGTTTGCCAAAGCAGAAAAAATGTTAACGATATGAAGACATGATTAAATAAAAACACTCACACACAGACACAGAGGAAGGGATTTATTTTCAAGGATAACTTGGACTTTCTTTACCTAATCTTATTCTGTGGGCTACTGAAGGAGGCAGTGAATGAAGATTTACCACCAAATGGCAAAAAGGCCGTCAAAACCTGACATAAACTATCCAAGAGAGATTACTATTTATCTTTTTTATAGTATTTTCAAGTATGGCACATTATGATTTCCTTTTGGCATTCCTCTTGTTATTTTATTGTTCTGATAATCAGAAAGTCATCCTTTGCGCCATTTGAATTAAAAACCTTCTACACCTTACCTTGGGACAAAAATAGGGAAAAGCTTTGGTTCTGTTCTGAAAATGTGCTGTGGCTGAACAGATAGCAGTAATTTCTAAGTTTCTACTGACTCCTGGGCTGTGTAATGGGAGGCCCTGAGATGAGTTTGAAATAGAGTTGGAGTGACTTCAGTTTTTCCACATAAGAAAATATGACTTTTTTTTTTCCTATGTGGGTTGGTACCAGGAAGAGAAGAGCTAAAAACAGGAGGCAGTTGTAGAAATGATCACAGGGCTTTTTAGGAACAAGAATTTAAAACTTTATTTTTCAGATGTTTATATTTCTCCAGAGTAAAGTCCCTCTATATTCCCCAGAACTTGACAAAGTCAGCTCTTCTCAAAAGCATGTATGAAAGTATGTACATAAATGTTTGTTTTGGGTGGTTGAAGGGATGAGACATAGAAAGCAAAAACAGAAGCTGAGTTCCTTGGGTGAACCCATTTAGGCTGAAGTTAGCAAATGCAAAGTGGTAATTCAGTAGATGCAGAGCCAGAAATGATCATAGGACCTTAAGCTTCCTGAAAATTCTTAGAGATTTGGGAGAGAGTAAAACTCCTTGTTAATGGGTTAAAAAGAAAGCATCAAAACATTTTGTTTGTATTAACACATACTATTTCTTTTGTTTTCAGAGTACAATGAAGAGATGTATGGTGAGCCATATATATTGTGAAATACTTGGATGTACCTCCTCCTTTGGCTGTATGAATACTATAAACCTGACACAAGAAAAAATTTTAGAGAAGAGAATTGGCATCTGTGTAGGTGTTTAAAACTTCCCTATAGTAATATTGAAACCGTGCACCTCAGACTGGGACTTGAACCCATGTGCTGGGACTCGAACCCGGCCCAAACCCACGGTCTTACAACTGACATCACACACCTGGTTTCAGGATTTAATGAAGCTCAGGTTCTTGATGTCACATCGCAGAAAGAATTCAGTGAGAGATAAAGTGATAGGTAAGAAGTGGATTTATTTAGAGTGAAACACACTGCACTGACAGAGTGTGGGCCATCTCAGAAGGCGAGAGCAGCCTTGGGAGAAACACACTCTACATACAGAGCGTGGGCCATCTCAGAAGGTGAGAAAGGCACCAGGATATGGGGTTGTCAGTTTTTATAGGGGTGGGTAATTTCATAGGCTAATGAGTGGGAGGAGTATTCCAGCTATTTTGGGAAGGGGTGGGGATTTCCAGGAATTGAGCCACCGCCCACTTTTTGATCCTTATGGTTGGCCTTGGAACCGTCATGGTGCCTGTGGGTGTGTCATTTAGTTGATGATGTGTTACAGTGAGTGTATACTGAGGCTCAAGGTCTAGTGGAAGTCGACTTGTCTGCCATCTTGGATCCATTTGGTTCTAATCAGTTTATGTCATGTCCTCGGGCTATGTCATTCTTTCAAAGGTTGTGCCCTGCCTCCTTCCCTCCTGTTTCAGTATTACCTTTAACCTTGCAACAATATTAGGTGAATGAAGCCAGACATAGTTTATGCTTTTAGGATACCTGCAGTATAATTTATGAATTATATTCACTTCTGTGTATCCCCAGGTCTGCTCTCCAATGCTACTCTACTCACTCTCACTCTGCTAACTGATTTCCCTGGTAAGAAATTCCAGATTTCTCAGGACTTCTGTGGTGGTGCAGTGGTTAAGAATCTGCCTGCCAACGCAGGGGACCTGGGTTCGAGCCCTGGCCCGGGAAGATCCACATGCCTTGGAGCAACTAAGCTCGTGCGCCACAACTGCTGAGCCTGCACTCTAGAGCCCATGAGCTACAACTACTGAAGCCTGGACACCTAGAGCCTGTGCTTTGCAACAAGAGAAGCCACCGCAATGAGAAGCCCACACACCCCAATGAAGAGTAGCCCCTGTTTGCTGCAACTAGAGAAAGCCCACGCACAGCAATGAAGACCCAACGTAGCCAAAAACAAATAAGTAAATAAATTTAAAGAAAAAAAAAAAGAAATTCTAGATTTCTCAATAATGTGCTCATACCGCTATTTCTCAATTTGTCATTTAGGATTTAAGTTTTCTCAGTGTTTGGTTTGGGCTAGGGATTCAGAGCAGGGAATTAGGTGATTACCATATTGTTAGGGGGGTGGGCAGGCAACAACTGAGTGGAGGCAAAGACCACACAGGACTGTTGGGTTCATTGGTGTACCTTGTAGAGTGCATGGCACACCCATTAAGTCCTGAATAGACATTGGAATGTGAAGTCTGCCCACTGCAAACATTCTTATCTGTCCAACCTTGTGTACCAGTAACCACAGCTACAAGGAAATGGCCTTTGCCTCACTTCTGCCTTCCAAATCTCAAGCAAGTGCATCTTATGACAGAGCTTAAATTATATGCAGAACTGTAGCATCAAGACCAATTGGGAAATGTGGTCATTTTTATCTTCCTAACCTCTGTGATTAAGGGGGTACATTGAAAGGGTGAGAATGTATGTTGAAGATCAAACAATCATACTTAGCACACTCCAAAGTCCCACCACTCTCCTTCCCTTCTACTACATTCCTCGATGTAGTAACACAATAAATTTGGGTTAAATCAACTCAGTATTTACATTATTATGACTGTGCAAATGTAAGCCACATTGTATATGACATCACTCCTCTTTCTCATATAATACTTTTCCCTGCAGTTACAAATTCTCTCATCTTTTCATTTGCCAGATTTCCTTGCTAATTTTTCCAAATATTACATCTCTGTCACATGCCCGGCAACAACGTTTTGAATATATTTAAATGCAGCATGAACTGGGGAGGAGGGGTAAATGTGAGGGAGTTGGCTTGCATGTCCAGCTGCTGTTGAAAGTAGGGTGGAAAAAAGTAGTGTAGAGAGTAAGATAGAAAAAAGTCTCCGCTTCTGATATTCAGATTTTCTCTTAATCCTCTCCTCTGTTTTCAGCCTTCCACCCGCCACATTTTTCTCTGGTTTCATGAGAGTCCAGTGCTTCTCTGAGTCCATTTCTAGTACTTGAAGGGTGAGGTGGGAAGGGGATCTAGACTGCCAACTGGTTAATGTACAAACATGCAGACTTTCACCTGGGCTCTGGCTTCAGCTTGACACCCCCCTCCCCCCACTCCCAATCCCCCACCCCAACCCTTTTCCATGCGAATTCGGCTGTCTTAGCCCTGAGCCTCTAGCCTACAAACTAACTGGTTTACTGGTATACCTCTCTGCAGACACTTAGGTCACACTGCTAAGTTACTTATCCCTGCTCCAACTTCTTTTCCACTAAATTTGTTAAAATATTTTCTGTCTGCTGTTGTCCATTCTTTTTTTTATTCTCATAGTTTATCTCCTTTTAATTCTTCTTCTTCTTCTCCTTCTTCTTCTTCTTCTCCTTCTCCTTCTCCTTCTTCTTCTTCTTCTTTCTTCCTTCTCCTTCTCCTTCTTCTTCTCCTTTCTTCTCCTTCTTCTCCTTCTTCTTTTTGTGGGGTTTATGAAAAGAGAATAAATATTTTTTAAAAAACATGGTCAATTAAGTCTGCTTAACTTGAAGTCTTTGCTCCACGCCCATCCCTACCCCCAAACCAACCCATATTTTCTAAGTAAGGCTTATCTGATTTTCCTTAGATAGTTATGAAACCTTAGAAATGTTTTAACACATTTTTATATGTAAAGAAATTAAGGCTCAGAAACATTAAATAATGCATTTAAGATCAAACAGCTAGAAAATGGCAGAGCTAGGACCAAAAATTGGGCCTCATGATTTTCTAGGTTAGTACCAGCACCTGGAAGCTTGACTGGAACTGTAGATGTACTATAAATACTGATTAAATGAATAAATGATTTTAATAGATTCTCATCCAAACTTTTAGTGAACTGTCCTATCAGACATGCTGGTAATATTCTGTGTCTTGATCTGGGCTCTCATTTTATAGTGCGCTCATTTATCAAAAGTCTTCTTTCAGATGAATCTTATCTCATGAAAGGGCAGAACCAGAAGATAGAGAAGGGTAAGGACTTGCATATGGGGATGAGGAAAATATTGAGTGGATGACGATCCTTCAGGGTATGTTGTGGGAAAGTCTGGCCTGCAATCAGATAGAAGGCATCCAGAGGCATTGATGAAGAAAACAGTCCAGCCCAGTGGTGTGAATTGTATCAGGGAGATTGAAGATGTAACAAGTATAGTCAATCAGATGGAGTGTGGGAAAGTAATATAAGAAGCTAGAACTAAAGCAAATAAAAAGCAATTGTAGATTATTAGTAGATATTAGGGACTACAACCTGAAAGGGAAGATAGGAACCAAGATCTAAAACATTTGGCAGGTTTTCAAGAATAAATTATGATTCATTACTTAAATCATCTCCAGTTTTCTCATATCCTTATAAAACCATGATGATGAACCTAGCTTGAGTGCTCTAAAGGTGTGACTAATGTTTTAGTTAGTACACTACAGTTTATAAAAGAAATGATAAGAGTACAAAAACAAACGTGATACATTATATAAAAAGACTGTTAAGAAAAAGTACAGTGCCTATTTTTGTATATTTTAATTTTAAACAATTTTAATTTTAAAAATATAAATTACTCATGACTCTACCACTTTTTTGCATATATAAAAATATTTTTATAATGTAGAGTTACTGAGAATGTCCAATTGGACTGCAAACATTAGCTTCCATTATTGTTTAAATATTTTATGGGTGTATGATAAACATACAGAAAAGTGATCATATTGTAATTGTAAAACTCGATGAATTTTCACAAACTGAACACTTCCATGTCATGAAACCCAGATCAAGACACAGAATATTACTGGTATTGCAGAAGCTCTCCTTGTGTTCCAAAATCACTAACCAAACCCTCACCATCCTCCCAGAGGTGACTACTGTCCTTCTAAACATCATACATTAGTTTTATCAGCTTTTATATTTTTCTTAAGAGAATCATACATTATACACTGTTTTTGTATTTGGCTTCTTTCACTCATTGTTCTTGAGATTCATCTGTATCATTAGATATAGTAGTAGATCATTCATTCTCATTTTTGTATAGTATTCCATGTTGAGAATATATTACATTGTCATTGAAAATTACCATGAATTTAGTGGCTCAAAACAGCACCTATTTTAAGTTTCACAGCTCTGTGAGTCAGAAGCCTAGGTACAATGTGGCTCTTCTGGGTCCTCTGTTTAGAATCTAACAAGGCTGAAATCAAGGTGTTGGCAGGGCTGGCCTCTTATCTGGAAGCTCTGGAGGTGAATCTGCTTCTTAGGTCATTCAGGTTGTTGTTGGAATTAAATTCCTTGTGGTTGTAGAACTGAGTTCCCCAATTCCTTGTTGGCTGTCAGCTGGGGTTTTGTTTTTGCTTCTCAAGGCTGTGTATTCCTTCTCATGCTTTCTGTGTGGCCCTCCAGCAACAGAAAGTCAAGTTCCCCTCACACTTAGAATCTCTCCTACTACTCCTTCTGCTGTATCTCTGACTGGCTCTTCTGCCTTCCTCTTTTGCTTTTGTGGGTTCATGTGATTACATTGGGTCCACCTGGAGAATCCAGGGTAATTTTTCTATTTTAAAGTCAGGTGGTTAGTAACCATAATAATATTGCAAAGTTCCTTCACAGCAGTATTTTGATTAGGTTTGATTAAATAACAGTGAATAGTGATCTTGAAGTGGAAGTTGGTATCTTTAGAATTCTGCCTACCATAGTTGGTTTGTCTATACTTGCATTATTATCACAGTCTTAATTACCATAGTTTTATAATAGTTTTTAATCTGTGGTTGTGTAAGTTGTTCAGCTCTGTTCTTCAAGATTATCTTAGGTAGCATATACATAATAGGAGTATTAAAAGAAGATTGATAATGGGACAGAAGCAATATTCAAGTAGGTAATGGCCAATATTTTCCAAAACTGATGAAAAGCATCAGAGATAGATATTGCCAAATTGCCCTTCGAAATTTTTGCAACAATTTACTGCTTCATTAACAGTGTATGAAAAGGCCTATTTGCTTCCACTCATGACAACACTGGCTTTTACTTTTAAAATGAATACTAATCTGATAGCTAAAATATGCAATTTCCTCACTTTGAGTTCCATTTTAAAAATTATGAATGAAATTAAGCATTTTTTGTTTGTTTATATTAGTTTCTATTCATATAGAAACTGTTGCCAATGGTTTTGTTTTGTTTGATTATTTATTGTCATTCAGAGAGTTTAGAAATTTATGATGTTAAACTTTACTTTTATGGGTTTTATGTTTGGGGTCATGTTTATAAAGGTCATATTTCAAGGTTAAAAAAGAATCCCTCATTTTTTTTTCCTGGATATTTTGTTGTTTCTCTTTTGTTTTGTTTAAATCTTTGACCTTAAATTTAAAGTTATTTTGGGCTAAGGAATGAAGCCACTTTTTTGAGAAATCATACAAAGGTACAAAAGGCCCCTTCACTCTCCTTAGGCAACTCTTTCCCCTGGCCCCTACCCTGCTCTATTTCTGGAGTATTTTCAAGGAGTGAAGAGCTTGTGAATTGGAAAATGCCCCTATCTCCAGAGCAAAGATGGGATCATGACAGAAATATTGGTATCCTGAGGGTATGATATTCTGTATTTTCTATTTTATAGCAAGTGTCACAGTTGAAGCTCATTTAGCTTTATGAGCAGAATAGGAGTTTGAACGTAGGCACAGAGAATCTTAGGAATTCTCTATCTGTAGACAAGTTCTCTTGCTCAGCAGCATTGTTAAAGAATGCAGGAAGCTGGACAGCTTAGAACCATTCACAACCTAGTTGTGCATTGGGTCAGGCACAAAAAAACTTCCTTTCAGCCTTTTCATTTTTTGTTCAAAGATAAAAGCTTTATTCAAATATGTTTTACTAAAAGGAACCATATTTTAGAGATCGATCTATAGACAGGTTTGTATGAAAATGCCATGGGGCTAACCATGTGAAAGAAATCTTCCTCTGAGCTTTCTGATTTCAACATCAATAAAAAGAATCAAGCAATTAGATCTAATTCTATAAACCTGCTTTTGTAAAAATATTCTCATGAGCATTGGTGGTAGAAGGATTAAAGACCTAGCTTATCCAAAGGGAAGGTAAATGAGATGCTATGATAAATAACTAGCTTGCTGCTTATTGTTCAGAATGTTCTCATTTCTATTTCTGCAGTTTTCCTCTTTTGTGAAGCCTTACTAAAATATACTATCATCAGAGTTTTTAATTGTGTGCCCCTTCTGTACTTCATTTATTACTCAGTTCACGAGAGAATATAAACAGAATCTCAGGTGTCTAATATGTTATTAAATCATAAAATCAAAAGGTATCCTTGAGGACAGTGAGTCTAATATGTTCTCTGATTTAGTAATTGCTCTACAGCATCTGTGAGTCTTCAAAGCTCTTCTTTCAGTGACAGTAAACTCACTGCTTTGTGAGGTAGTCTGTGGTTTTACTGTACAGTTTTTATTATAGGAAATTTATTTCTTGTTTTGGCATAAGTGGATGTAAATTCAGAGGAGAATAATCATGGTGGTAAAGGGACATGGAATCATATCATATAAGGAATGTCTGCATGAGCCTGGGGAAGTTTCTTTTGTTGAAGGGTATACTCAGGAGAGACAGAGCTGTCTGAGAATTTGTAAAGGAACATCTTCTGTAAGGTGGATTAAATTCAGTCTGTATGATCCTCAAGATGATTTTGGCTTACTAAATAAATTGTTAACAAAGTTGGATAAAGATGCAATGGCTGCTTTGGGAGGTAGTGAGATCCTTAGCACCACAGGGATAAATAGGTTAGCAGACCACTTGATGGGATTACTGGAGATGATACACATTGGGACAGTTCCAACAATAGATAATGTGACTCTGAAGTCTTCCATCTGTCTCTGGCCCCAGGGAATTCTCCCTGAGTACTGGCCCTAGCTTGGATGCTGTATTTGTTTTCTAAGGATGTCATAACAAAGTACCACAAACTTGGTGGCTTAAACAACAGAAATTTATTGTCTCACAATTCTGGAGACTAGAAGTCAGAAATCAAGGTGTTGATTCACTTTGTTATATAGCAGAAACTAACACACCATTGTAAAGCAGTTATACTCTGATAAAGATGTTAAAAAAATTTAAAAATAAAAATTTAAATTGAAAATATAAAATGAAAAAAAAGAAATCAAGGTGTTGGGAGAGTTGGTTCCTTCTGAGGTCCCTGAGGGAAGGATCTGCTCTAGGATTATCTCCTTGGCTTGTAGACGGCTATCTTTATGTTCCCATGTCTTTCTCCCTGTATGTTTGTCTGTCTCCACTTTTTTTTAAAAAAAAAATAAAGACATCAGTCATATTGGTTTAGGGCCACTCTAATAATCTCATTTTAACTTTATTACCTCTGTACCTTATCTCCAAATAAGGTCACATTCTGATGTACTGGGGCTAGGACTTCATATGAAATTTGGGGGGACAGAACTCAATGCATGACGGATGTATAAGGGAAAGTTGGAACTATAGGATAAAGTGACTGGTGGAGCTTGTGAATTCTAGAAATTGGCCAGGTCAGTCAATATTTTGCAAAATTTCTATTGTTGTACTTACTACTGCTGTGTAACATATTACTCCCAGATTAGCAGCTTAAAATAAACATTTTATTATGCTCACAGATCCTGAGGTTCAGAAATCTGGATGAGGCATAGTTCAGTGGCTTGTCTCTGCTCATACTTTGGGGCCTCGGTTGAGAAGACTTGGTGGCCAGAGATGGCTCAAGGGGTGGGGACTGGAGTCACTTGTGTGTCTTCTCTCAGTTCCCTGGTGGTTGACATTATTTGTCAATTGTGACATCAACAGGGGTGTCAAGTGGACCACCACCACTTGAACTCTCCTTGTTGCCTTGGCTTCCTCAAAGTATGGCAGTCTCAGGGTAATCACCTTTCTGTAGCATCAGGGGTCCCAAAGTCATTATCTCAGCAAACAAAGTGGGGGCTGTATTGCCTTTTCTGACCTAGTCTTGGGAGTCATGCAATGTCACTTCTGCCACATTCTATTGGTTAAAAATGGGTCACATGCCCACCCAGATTTTGAGGAGGGGATATAGGCACTATATCTTTCTTGACATGAACATTTCTGATCATTTAAAGAAAAAAAGAACACATATCTCTTTACAGGAAATTCAAATTATAGGACATATTGTAAAAGACCGCATAAGGGAAAAACAAGTTTTTTGTCTTGCTTTTGGAAAGAAATAGAAAACAGATTGCATGCCAAAATGCCACTTCATCTACTGGTCATGTGTGTCTTCCCACAACATAGAATAATTTATGCTTTTAAAATTAATCCCATATTACTCAACATCCACTGGGCTTCCAAGAAGCCCAGCTTCCCCCCCAAAAAAAACCCCAAAATTTTAACAGAAAAGTATAAAATAAAGAAGAGCAAGTATAACCCAGTTTTGCTTTCTTCTGTTTTTATGACTTGTCCAAACAATTACACTAGCTAATTTATTTAGTTCATAAAAAGTCCTAACCCTGAGTAGGCCAGGGATTTTAGCTGGCCTTGATATAGTCACCCTATAGCCTTTGCTTTCTATGTAATTCCAACTCTCTGTTGACTCCATAGCTCTTGTTTTACATCTGCTTCAAAACATATCATAAATCATGTACACATTTTATCAAATACACTGGACTCAGTAGTGTGTGAATTATTTTTATTCTTTCCTTTCAAATATGCTTTTGGACTTACTCTTTCCTACCCTGGATGAACTATTTGGCAGGTAGAATAGCTCTCTGGTTCCTTCAATCACAAGAAAGTCTCATTTAGGCAAATAAAAATTATTGTCAAGTATAGTATCAAAATTTAGGATTCTTATCTAATTTAGGGTTCTCCTGTTCCCCAACTTAGGCCTGACCAGGAACGGGGGAAGCATGATCTACCTCTTTATAATTTCGTAATTCTGCTTCCTCTTCCACTCCTAGGTATGATTTCCCACTTCTCTGGAGAAGAAAGATAAGAGGTAAGAAAAGTTTTACTTGACTGATACAGTTGTATCTGGCAACAAAGTGGGAGCTGCATTGCCTTCTCTAAACTAGCCTCAAAAGTCCTGCAATGTCATTTCTGCCACATCCAGCTGGTTAAAAGAGAGTCACAAGGATACCCAGGGTTAGGGGCAGGGGGCATAGATAAGACGTGTGTCAAAGATGACAGCTAGACAGTTGTTGGCTCTTATTCTCTTGGGGTGCTTTTTTTCCTGGGACCCTCCTGCTAAAGGACCTATGACTGCAGTTCCCTTTAAACAAGTAATGTTCCCATATCTGGCTCTTTTTGAGTCCCCCTTTAGCCATAAGCTTCCAGAAATATGTCTCCCTACTGGGGGCCTTTGGCTTCTCCAGGCTCACCTCTCACACACCAGGCTGCCTTTCTGACCCTGGATCCACATCTGGGTCCCAGGAGACAAACTCCTTTGCCTACTGTCATTGGAACTGTAAATATTGCTAATGCAGCTCTCTCTGCTATTTACAGACTAATAGTAGTTACAGCCTTGCATCTTTGGACTTCCTGCAGCAGAGGCAGAGTCCAATCTCTGGTCTCCCAATCTTCAGAGGCTGTAGGCCAAGTTTTTTGAGAGGTTCAGAGAAGCTCCTGTCACCCGGATTAAGGTGAAGGAAAGTACTTTTTCCTCCCCTTCCCCATCTCCTCCCCTCCGTAGCACCCAGAACGATTTCCAAAGGCCCTCTCTTTATAGGCTTTTTCAGTTTCAATATTTACAGAAATGGAGGTGGGAGATTAAGCAATGTTGGTAGACTCAGTTTCACAGTCCTTAGGATGTATTGCTTTGGAGGTCTTGCTCCTTAATTTGGACATTGTGCTTAGACTTCAGGGCCACTGGTGAAACTCCAAGACAGAAGAGTCCTATTTTAATATCTTGCTACCCTTCAGCCAAGATTAATAAAGCAGAATGCCATTTTCCTCATAGTGGTGTTTAATAAATCCTAAAAATGATTGGTCAGACTTGCCCAAGTTTAGAGGAAGGATTTTTCAGGAGTATTTCAAAGCCAATGGAGGTCACATGACATTTTGAGACAAGTTTGTGAGAAGAAACATAGGAAGGGAGCTTTGGGAGAGATTTCAAGAGGCCCGTATTCTCTTTGTAATCCAAATCCTTGCTTGTCTCCTCTAATCTACTCTTTACAGTGTGGTGAAGGGGTCATTCTAAAGTGAAAATCTATTTGTGTAATTCCCCTTTAATGTTTTCTGTATCTCCTTAAAAATAAAGGCCAAGTTCTTCAGTTTGACATAGAAGATCCTTCAGGATCTAGCCCGTGGCAATCTTTGAAGCCCTAGCTCTCACCAATACACTGGAGGAAGAAAGAACCCAGGCGTGGGATAGGATGGATGAGTGATCAGAACTCATCCTTCTCCTTCCCTAATCACTCAGGCCAAATATGGCAGGTGCCAGGAGGGAAAGGAACCAACCCAGAATTGTACTGAGATTGACGCTTTAAATTTTGGATTAGGTAAGGTTAGACATTAACAGCTGGATGTGACCACCAACCTATGAAATCTGCTTAAGATGTTAAAATATAGGAAAGAGAGATTATATAGTGCATGGTGACAAGGAGTAAAACAAAAATTGTTTCATGTTTCTACTCCACTAATTTTAGATCATTTGATAAATAATTTTAAAAATGTAAGCATCATTTAGCAGGGACAGACCTTAGGGGAGTGGTGAATGGGGGTGTGGAAGTTGGCAGGTTTGAGTACAGGTTTATTTGTAATATAATTTTGCTGAGAATTTGAAACCACACTGTAAATTATCTAGCAATATGGTTTTTTGAATAGACATTCCGGATTAAAGAAAAAAATTGATTTCAGAAGAGGTATATGAGGTCAAGTCCATATTATAGGATTTTTCCCATTGCTCCGTAAGCTCCACCATGTTAGACTTCCTCAGTTTCTTTTTTCTTTTTTTTTTTTTTTTTTTGTGGTACGTGGGCCTCTCACTGTTGTGGCCTCTCCCGTTCCAGAGCTCAGGCTCCGGATGCACAGGCTCAGTGGCCATGGCTCACAGGCCCAGCCGCTCTGCAGCACGTGGGATCTTCCCAGATCGGGGCACAAACCCATGTCCCCTGCATCGGCAGGCGGATTCTCAACCACCACGCCACCAGGGAAGCCCTCCTCAGTTTCTTAATGTGGCAAGTTCTTTGTTGTCCTAGGGCCTTTGCATGTGTTCTGCTTAGAAGAGCCTCCCCCACCCCCAAATCTTCTCCTAGCTAACCTCTGTGAATCCTTTAGCTTTCAAATAACATATTCTATTTTTAGAGAGATCTTCTCTGACTCCATCAGCGTAAATTGGGTGCCCCCTTGTTATAATCACATATGTTCCCTCTGTCTTTCTTTCTTTCTGGCTCACTATAATTTGTAAGTATATATTTATTTTTGTGTTTATTTGTCTCATGTCTGATTTCACAACTAAATGATAAGCCTCATGAAGGTGAGACTATAATTGTTTTATTCATCACTATGTAAGCAACACCTAGCAGAACGCTTGAAACAGAAAGTATTCAATGAATATATTTTTTGAAACAGGAATAGATCAAAGTGTTTGCTTGATTATCCAAAAACTTTCATAGTATTTCTGTGACCAGGCTACTAATAGTGAGAGAGAACGAATAATTTAGAAAATGGATATTTGGGCAACTTCAATTTAGGTGGTATGCAACATAAATTAAAGGATAGAAGCACAGGCTTGAGGCAAGGGACTTAAAAAAAAATTCTTCAAGTAGCCTCAATGAATAGAGCTGGATACTACTTGTGAAACAGACTTCATTTCTTATGCTCCTTGATTCTACATCTCTGAGAGGCCTTAAAGGACACTTATGAAATGACCTATTGTAAAAAACAAAAAGCAAAGTGATTGTGGGGATAGGGATCTTTCTATTTTGTTTGAAGCAAATTGTGTATGGTGGAAAACATGTAGAAGTGAAATTAGGGGGGAACAGCTCTAGCCTTTATAATGATTTTGAATCAAATAAATATTGACCAAGAACGCTTTATAAATAATAGTATAGTAACATGCTGTGGAATAAGAAGTGGTCTGTGAAAGGAAAAAAAGGCCAGAATTTGAAATCAAGAGGTTACTTTTTTTTTTTAATATAGAGCATTTCTTTATCTTTGTTATTAAATCCTATAATGGAATAGAAATATTTAGCATGCACACAATGATTCATAACCTTGCAATTTAGGATATACCCAAAAAGTACCACATGGGAGCCAATTCCCAGATGTCAGATTACTAGCCAGGTGCTGTTGACCTTTACATCTTGTTCACTGCCACTGAAAGGTGGACTTTCAAGTTGCTTTTGGCAGAGGCATGGGGGAACGCTCCTTTGTCCCTGCTCTTTCTGTGTAATATCCAGATGGCCTCAGCCATCTATAACAGACATATACTGAAGTGCCGTTTCCTGGAATAACAAGCAGTATGGCTAATATCCAACATTGAACTCTTATTCTTGCCAGGTGCTATGAGCTAAGAACTTTGATATTTATTATTTCATTTAGTTCTCATTAGATATTTCTGATGTAGGTATTATTATCGTCATCTCCATTTTATAGATATAAACTGGAGGCTTAAGGAAGCTAAGCCACTTACCTAAGGCTGTACAACTAATAAGTAACAGAGACAAGATCTGAACCCAGGTAGTTTGATCCTAAACCCTGTACTGCCTCGCTTAATGGCTGGTCATCAGAGAATTCACTCTCTGTGATGGATGTAGTGCAAGCTTAATGGACAGAATTGTAGATGAATGTTTAATGCTATGTGACCTACATTAGACTTATGCAGGTGAGAGTGGAACTGCCACAGGTCAGGAATGTTTGGCATAAACAATGTATATTGCTTGTTCTTCATGTGCAAAGTACTCCCTAAGAACCCTGCAGCCACTCCAACCTCCCCAAATCCAACGGTCAGACTTGTGTATTGAAACTGGAGGACTGCTGCTAAAGTCATTATGTCGCCTTGTTCCTCAGGCGTCTGAAAGAGCAGGAACTGGTAGACTGCCTATTATTTCCCTCCTTCTCCACCTCTCATGGGGTAAAGCTTGGGAGGGGGGAACGGTACACGCTCTTTGAGAAAAATAGAGAGTACAGTGGGCTACTCTTTCACCATCTTCTCTTTGAGACCTGCATTGGACTCAAATCCCCTGAGAATTTCTCCTGACTAGAAGACCATACTTCTTTGGTTTTTTTTTTTCTCTGAATCATTAATGCCGCAGGTTCTGGGAAGTCTTTGCCTACACAAGTGCTTCAGTGCCAACAGTCTTTAAGTTGAGTGTAAATAATTGAGTATTTGTTTTGGAATTTGAGTACATCCCAATTTGACTTTAACTTCTTATCACAACAGGAAATCCAGAAATCCACTATTTCCATTGTTAAGATTTTTCTTTTTTGGTAGCTCTAAATATTTGAAAATGGTCATGGTGAGGATTAATTATATAAGTGTTTCCCCCATAATCTTTGTGAAGTGTGAACATTGAAAGAAAATTAGAGTTCAAATGAAGCAACTCGTGTCATTCCAAACTGAATGAAGGACTTTTTTGTTTGACAATACAGAAAGTTTTTGATGAATTATTATTTTAATATGTAAAATATTAAGCACAAATGAAAAACTAAAACATTATCCATCAAATACTTGTAATCCAAAGGCTAGCAAAATATCATGAGAGATAGTTTCAATTGAAGTTTCAATTGAAGTAATCTCCACCTCAAGGATGGTGTTCAAAGGTATCACTCGCCTAGGAGAGTTGCTCCACACTCCTGACCCTTGATCCCTGATTGGGACCCCAGGCTCCAGACACCCAACACTGCTTCACCTTATTTTATTGTCTCAGAATGCCCTAGAATGGCTCTCTTTGCTTCCCCAAGAATCTCTGTTATCAGCCCCTCCTATTCTCGGGGTCTCTGACTCTTGGATTTTGGATTTTATTTGTTTATTTATTCTTTCTGCATTGCGTGCGGCTTGTGGGATCTTAGTTCTCTGACCAGGGGTTGAACCTGGGCCCTAGGCAGTGAGAGCGCGAGTCCTAACCACTGGACCACCAGGGAATTCCCTGGATTCTATTTAAGGTTGCTATTATTATACTGTGTAGGCCCTTACTTAAAACTGTAGACTCTCAAATTCATATACTTTCTTTTTCAGAATTAGATCCTGAGAAAAATAACAGCAGCTCCCTTCTGCTTTCATTCTTCCCCCCTTGACAAAATAGAAACCTAGAACTCTCAAAATGAAAATATTCTTTCTCATAAATTGGTTCTACTTTCCTGTTGCAACTGCCCTTGATCAATGTCTTGTGTGTATACTTAATTCTGCTTCCCTCAGCCGGGAATTCCTGAGTAACAACTCTCAGAGAAGAATCAACTCATTGCAATTGCATCTTATCCACTGACCAGTGACTCAGGTAAGAAGTTTTGTTTTCCTTAGTTTTCCCTGATGGGAAGTAACTTTAAACATACTTCTTGCAATATTTGAATATAACTTTAAGCTAATGCACAAAGCTTCAAAGAAATTTCACTTTTGCTGTGGACAGCTTAGGCTATGCTCATGCTCAACCTCATTCTCTCCTTCTGGTTTTATTCTCTAGGTTTCATTTCTTAGGATAACGTAAAGGAGCCAGGGTGGACTTATCCATTGGACATAGTAGACACAGTGTATAGGGCCCATGACACGGTTAGGGGCCCACAAAAATATTTTAACTCTGTTTTAAGTTCAGTAAAAAAAAAAAAAAGAGAAAACATTTAATGATTAATCTAGCCTGGAGTATATGTGTCTTTATATCAATCATAAAATATTTTATAATTTATGTATGTTTTCTGGAAGAAAGAGCCCATGAAGGCAATAGTACCTAAGGCTCACAAAAATCATAATACACACATAATACACACAGTAAAGCTAGCTGCTTTACTGCAAATAAACATCTCTTAACTTACAACCATATTTGACATTCTTCAGATTTTTATGTTTGTCGATTTGATGATCTGTTCCATTTCTGGCTAAATTATGCAATTTATTGGTCATAAATTAAAACTAGCGTAGTGTGTAGAATTCTGAGTAAGGACAATACATAAGCCTTCAGATATTGATCTGGTATTTTAATTTGGTTTTAGTCTTTCCTTAACACAAGTGTTTCTTGTTCTTTTTTTTAAAACGGTACTAAATTTACTATCATTGGCAATACGCTTTTTTACACAGTGCCACCTACTGGTATTTTAAAGAACAGTTCTATATGCATAGATGAAGGGGAACTATGAGTTGAATCCTGTGGCCCTGGTAATTTATAAAATGAAGAGAGACAGCTCACACTACCCTTTTCTCCTCTTGATGATTCAGTGTCTCTTCACTCTGTCTCTTAAAAGTCAGGTTTCTACTGAACCATAATCTCTGAACTCCGTAATCTCTAATCTCTGAAAATCTTGATTTTTCCTCAGATTTGTCTTTTCAGCAGCTAATTGAACTGGATGTCTTTTCAACTCCAGGTGAAAGTGATCAGTTACATTAAGGATGCTGTTAAGCCATCTCCTTGCACAGTACCTTGTAGAGTTCAGGAAGTCTAATTCTGCCTGATCTCTCATAGGGTGATTTTCAGTCTCACTTTGTCTTTATTTCTAGAAACTGCCTTCTTTGTCTACATATTCTGTTTTGGACACACAGGCTCAGTGGCCATGGCTCACGGGCCCAGCCGCTCCGCAGCATGTGGGATCTTCCCGGACCGGGGCATGAACCTGTGTCCCCTGCATCGGCAAGCGGATTCTCAACCACTGCGCCACCAGGGAAGCCCCTAACTCCCATCTTTGTAATCTATCCCTTTCTCTGTGGAAAATTTCTGACTGACCTATTACTGGCTTTGGAATTTCTTCTTGGCTATATTTTTATCCCCTGGCTGGATATTTCCTGACATTAACTCTCAGATGCTGTATCCTCTTAAGGACCTAGAGTCTCAGGTTGGACCAGTTCTTGGTCTACCAATAGTTCCCATACTGTCTGCTTATCAGAATGCCTGGGGACCTTTGTTACAAGTCCAGATACCCAGGTCTTTGCCTAAGAGATTCGATTGAGTCAGTCTGTTGGAGGCTCTGGGAATCTGCATTTTGATAATTATCTTAGGAGATTTCTGGTGCAGCTGTTGTACTTGGGAACCACAAGCCCACAGGATAGTCTCGTATTTTGCTATATCTACTTGTCATTCTTCTGTATGCACTTTCCTACCTCCTCATTCTTTCTCTTCTTGCCCCTTCCTAGCTGTAAAATTTCTTCTCATCTTTTAAATACCAGGTCAATTATTTGGGAGTCTCTCTTACCCTCCTCTTGCCTTTCCTTTTCACTGAGCAAAATTAGTCTCTCATCTGTGCCACTATTCCCCAATTAGAGCCCATATCACATTGTCAGATTCACAGCCTGAATCCAGATATTTACAACATAGTAAGATAGCAAGTTATTTTTAAAACAAGGTACATGGAGCTCCTCCTGCCTCAGAATCATCTAGGGTGTGTGATCAATGAAAGATTCCTACCCCAGATTTATTGACTCAGAATCTCTGGGGGTACAGTCTGCAACCAGTAAAACAAATAGTACAGCTGAGTATCTTCTATCCATTAAAGTTTGAGAACCACTGCTCTATCAGCTGCAGAAACTCAAGACATCAGCTGAAGTGGCAACCCATCCATGAACTGCATTAATCGACAAGACATATGCCAGGAGGTCAGGAGCACTCAGAGCTTTATTGGCAGCAAGGCCAGGGGTTTGGCTTTAGTGATCAGTGTTGCAGTTAATGGTGGTGGTACAGGTGCTTCCCTTTTTTTCCCCCCATATTGATTTGTTTTTAATCAGGCCTCCTGATTTAAAAAAAAGTGAGATAAAAGAAGATATGCTTGTGAGTAGCAGCTTTTATTTTAAATTAATTCATTTATTTGTTTTTATTTTTGGCTGTGTTGGGTCTTCGTTGCTGTGCATGGACTTTAGCTGAGGCAAGCCAAGCGGGGGCTACTCTTCATTGCGGTGTGTGGGCTTCTCATTGTCGTGGCTTCTCTTGTGACAGAGCATGGGCTCTAGAGCGCAGGCTCAGCAGCTGCGGCGCGGGCCCAGCTGCTCTGCAGCATGTAGGATCCTCCCAGGCCAGGGATCGAACCCATGTCCCCTGCATTGGCAGGCGGATTCTTAACCCACTGCACCACCAGCGAAGCCCTCAGCAACTTATTGATTTATTAAACTATAGGTCTTCTCCAAAAACCTTAAAATTCCATGGGCTTAGGATATGTCTGAATCCTGAGTTTAAGAAAATGATTTATATAACAGTTATTCCTGTCTTTATTTCCCTCTTGTGCATTTCTTGAGGGCAGGGACTGTTTTTTGTGTTTTTTTTTTTTTTTTTATTCCTCCTTAGCCTTTTTAACCTAAAGTCTAGATGTTTTGTAAAACAACATTCTCATTTTTCACCTTGGGAGACTTTAGCAGGTAAATGGTATTAAATATCTTCGCATGGTTCTTTAGTAAACAATAGAGGAATCACTGTGTATTCTCTCTCCTGGACCAGTGCCCAATGGAACTCATTTTCCAATAACAATGCAAATAATATAAACTTGTCAATTAAACACAGGCATATATTTGAAGAAGATAAAAAATAATAAAACCAGCAAAACTCGATTTGACAATTCAGTTAGTCTATAATATTGGTTAAATGCCTACTATGTGTCAACAGAATCACAAAGAACCCTAGTCACTTCCTTTGAGAATCTACAAACTATATAGAGAAAAATATACTCATACATAACCCTCATACAAACAGAGATGAAAATTTTCTTCATAATACTGACTTTTAAGCCAATTTTATAAGATTGGAGCAAATACGGATAGTTAGCTTCCTTCTTCCATGCACTTCCATTTCATTTCTACCACTATAGTTCAGTTCTTCTCCACGGCACTCATCTCTCAACTGGACAAACATCTTCTAACTGGTATTTCAGCATCCAGTCCATGCTGTAGAATGTTGCCACATTATTTTTCTAAAACATTGCTTATATCGTGTGAATCCCTGCTAAAAGCCCTACTTCAGTTTTATTGCATCACTTATTATAGGGTCAAGTTCCATCGTCCCTCTTAAAGTCTGCTGACAACCTACCTTTCCAGTGTGTCTCCACTCTTCCCTGTACGAATCATACGCTCCAGATATGTGACCACATGCTTCTCTCTTCCTCTGCATCCTTCAATGTTCAAGAAGCCTAGGTCAGCACACTTCCCTCCTCTAACATCATATTATTTTATACTTCTCTGTCTAAGCAACTTTATTTCCCTTTGTCTGGAAATCCCTATCCTGCCATCTTCTCACCGGTAATCCTTATTCACCTTTCAGGAAACAGTTCAGATGTCAGCTTCTGACAAGTCCCCACTCCAGCCCCCTGGAGGATGCTCTCTTTTTATGTCTCATGGCACAGTGTGAGTAGGTCTCTGCTGTCACACCTGCCACCTCACATGGAAATGATCGTTTACATGCACATCTTCCCCCACTAAATAACAGTAAATAACTCGAGGATAGAGACTTTATTCATTTTTATATCTTAACGTATGGTAGTGATCAATGATTGTGTCTTTAACTTATCCGAGTGTTAAGCTCCTAAGAGCTTTTTATTTTTGGCTGTGTTGGGTCTTCGTTGCTGTGCATGGACTTTAGCTGAGGCAAGCCAAGCGGGGGCTACTCTTCATTGCGGTGTGTGGGCTTCTCATTGTCGTGGCTTCTCTTGTGACAGAGCATGGGCTCTAGAGCGCAGGCTCAGCAGCTGCGGCGCGGGCCCAGCTGCTCTGCAGCATGTAGGATCCTCCCAGGCCAGGGATCGAACCCATGTCCCCTGCATTGGCAGGCGGATTCTTAACCCACTGCACCACCAGCGAAGCCCTCAGCAACTTATTGATTTATTAAACTATAGGTCTTCTCCAAAAACCTTAAAATTCCATGGGCTTAGGATATGTCTGAATCCTGAGTTTAAGAAAATGATTTATATAACAGTTATTCCTGTCTTTATTTCCCTCTTGTGCATTTCTTGAGGGCAGGGACTGTTTTTTGTGTGTTTTTTTTTTTTATTCCTCCTTAGCCTTTTTAACCTAAAGTCTAGATGTTTTGTAAAACAACATTCTCATTTTTCACCTTGGGAGACTTTAGCAGGTAAATGGTATTAAATATCTTCGCATGGTTCTTTAGTAAACAATAGAGGAATCACTGTGTATTCTCTCTCCTGGACCAGTGCCCAATGGAACTCATTTTCCAATAACAATGCAAATAATATAAACTTGTCAATTAAACACAGGCATATATTTGAAGAAGATAAAAAATAATAAAACCAGCAAAACTCGATTTGACAATTCAGTTAGTCTATAATATTGGTTAAATGCCTACTATGTGTCAACAGAATCACAAAGAACCCTAGTCACTTCCTTTGAGAATCTACAAACTATATAGAGAAAAATATACTCATACATAACCCTCATACAAACAGAGATGAAAATTTTCTTCATAATACTGACTTTTAAGCCAATTTTATAAGATTGGAGCAAATACGGATAGTTAGCTTCCTTCTTCCATGCACTTCCATTTCATTTCTACCACTATAGTTCAGTTCTTCTCCACGGCACTCATCTCTCAACTGGACAAACATCTTCTAACTGGTATTTCAGCATCCAGTCCATGCTGTAGAATGTTGCCACATTATTTTTCTAAAACATTGCTTATATCGTGTGAATCCCTGCTAAAAGCCCTACTTCAGTTTTATTGCATCACTTATTATAGGGTCAAGTTCCATCGTCCCTCTTAAAGTCTGCTGACAACCTACCTTTCCAGTGTGTCTCCACTCTTCCCTGTATGAATCATACGCTCCAGATATGTGACCACATGCTTCTCTCTTCCTCTGCATCCTTCAATGTTCAAGAAGCCTAGGTCAGCACACTTCCCTCCTCTAACATCATATTATTTTATACTTCTCTGTCTAAGCAACTTTATTTCCCTTTGTCTGGAAATCCCTATCCTGCCATCTTCTCACCGGTAATCCTTATTCACCTTTCAGGAAACAGTTCAGATGTCAGCTTCTGACAAGTCCCCACTCCAGCCCCCTGGAGGATGCTCTCTTTTTATGTCTCATGGCACAGTGTGAGTAGGTCTCTGCTGTCACACCTGCCACCTCACATGGAAATGATCGTTTACATGCACATCTTCCCCCACTAAATAACAGTAAATAACTCGAGGATAGAGACTTTATTCATTTTTATATCTTAACGTATGGTAGTGATCAATGATTGTGTCTTTAACTTATCCGAGTGTTAAGCTCCTAAGAGCTTCTCTAGGAAGTTCATCTCAGCCTGAACTTCCTTCTCCAAACACCAGTAGCATTTATCTATGCCTTCTTACTTAACATACTTTTGCTAATTCCTGTATATGGACTCTTTCTGTTGGAAGTGACTGCAAATCCAACTCATATCAGCTTAAGCAAAAAAAAGGGAGTTTATGGGGTCATTAATCTAGAAGTCTAAATTATAGAGTTGTCTTCAGGAATAACTGGTTTCAGGAAGTCACCCGATGTCAGCAGGGCCTGGCTTCTACACTTGACTTAACTCTGCGTTCCCCTGGTAGCCACATAGGCTCACATCCTCCCCCATCCAAGTCCAGGGGAAAAGAGCATGCCTCCCTCCTTTGGTTAAATAAGGCAGAGAAACAAAACACCACCCTTATTGCTGGTGAAAAATCATTTCAGCAATAGAAGTTTATCTATCTCGGGTTTAGCAACTGAACCCGAGACTATTGCAGATTAGCCACCAGGCCGTGACAATAGTAAATTGGCCCAAGCCTTTCTTGCAGCCTTTTTTCCCCCTGTAAGGGCTCAGCCTGTCCCTTGGGAGGCAAAGCAGACCCCTTGTTTTCACAGACCTGGCTCTTAAGAGAATACCTGGAGTTGTGGAGATGAACATGTCCAGTGTTCTCTTCCCAACTGTAACACTCAGGTGAGTCTCCTCACCTCTCCTTGGGTGGAGTGAGGAAAGGGGGAAAAGAGGGCTGGTTACAATATTTGAATGTCCTTAAGACACAAGGGAACTATCAAGAGTGAGGAAGAAGTTACTCCTTCCTAATGGTGTCCATCTCTGAACCATTCTCTGTGTCCAGGAGACAGTGGAGTGGCCTGTCTGAGTCATGTGGACACCCCCAAAGGTAATGTGGAGTCTACACCACTTGCATTCCACGGACTGACAAGAACTTGCTGCAAAACAAAATCCAGATGCAAATACCACAAACGGGGAAACTGAGCCTGAAGGCAGAAACAACAAACTTCCACTACATAATTTATGTTGGTTGTTTTTATAAGGTAAGCACCCTGAGTTTTCTCATTTGTGAAATGGGAAGAATAATAATATCTATTCAAGTGTCATTATGAGGATTTGGTGAGACAATGTGTGTAAAAGTACTATGGTGGTCCCATGGGGGCTCGGTGGAAGTGAGCCCTTTGACCCTAAGTCGTATAAAATTATGATTTATTGAGAAAAATGCAAAGAACACATGCTGAGAAAAAAAAAAAAACAACAAACAACAAACAGGAACCAAAACAAAACAAAACAGGAGTTATCAGCTGGGTATGCTTAGTGAGCCTAACTTCCCAGTTCCTTAGGGTCAAATGTGGGGTTATTTGGCCATGCCTTCCAGGAAGACACCCAGCCAGGTTGGAGGAAATGCCAGAGGCAGTGTCTTATACTCAATAAAATCTCCTAAAATTCCAGCATAATTGCGTTGGATGGTTGTAAGCATAGCCTTTAGAAAGCTTAGTCTAGAAATTGTGAATAATGAAAATTTATAAGCATATGCCTGTATGCCTTTAGAAAGTTATGTGACCTGGATCTAGAATCATATATTCTGGTAAAATTTGTGCTAAACTACTAATGCTTAGTCCACAGATTCTATGTGATAATAGCTATGCATTCTTTGATATATGTTTTTTCCAGCACCACCAAGTAATTAATTCAACTCTGACACCATCTACCTGGAGATAGCATCCAATCCCACAGGTTAAGGGCTCAGTCTCACAAGACTGCCCACTGCTTCCACTTCAGATGCCAATCACAAGTTCAAGTTTTCACTTGTGCTTCTGATCAACCGGCTATAGATCTGAAGTTCCCATGACACACTCCTTGAGTTTTATTTATAGGCTAGAGTGGCTCACAGAACTCAGAGAAACCTCTTACTACTGTATTACCAGTTTATTATAATAGGACATAACTCAGGGATAGCCAGATAGAAGAGATGTATAGGGCAAGGTATGTGGAAAGGGGCGTGGAACTTCCACGCTCTGTGGGTTTGCCATTCTCCCCAAATCTCTACATGCTTACCAACCCAGAATCTCTCTGAACCCAGTCCTATTGTGTTTTTATGGAGTCTTCATTACATAGGCACGATTGATGAAATCATTGGTGTTGGCAGTTGATTCAACCTCCAGCCCTTCACCCCTTTAAGGTCAGGGGGTGGGACTGAAACTTTCAACCCTCTGATCACATGGTTGGTTCTCCTGACAACGGGCCCCCATCCTTAGGTGCTTTCTAAAAGTCACCTCATTAACATAAATTCAGGTGTGGTTAAAAGGGGTTTGTTGTGAATATCAAAACACTTTTATGACTTTTATCATTTAGGAAATTCCAAGAGTTTTAGGAGTTCTATGCCAGAAACAGAGATCAAATACATATTTCTTATTATAAATCACAATATTATACATCCCATATGCCCAGTTGCGTTTATGCAAGAATGTGAAGGTAGTCCAAAGATGCAAAGTGACAGGAAGAGAACTCTGTGATCCCCATCCAGGAAGTGCCAAACTATTATCTCAGTGTGGCTTTCCCTGAAGTATGACCCTGATGAAAGGGAAAGGTAATGCAAGATTTTGACCTCATCAGAAGTAATGTTGAATAAATGCCAATTTCAGTTACAGCTCCTGAGAATGCCTAGGGCTGGCTGCTCTCTCCTACTGCTAGTAGAAGCATAACTTGATTTAGCCATTCTAAAGGGTGATTTTACAATGCATATCAAAAGCTATAAGTGTCATACCTTTCAAACAAAAATTCCACTTCTAAGAATTTATCCTAAGGATGTGTATAGACATATTTTGTGGTATCTGCCCAGCCCATGCCCTCCTTCTCTGGACAATGGAGGAAGACCCAACGTCATAGTGCTTGAGGAGAGAAAGTCAATACGTACAAGGATGAGAAGAATTAAGCAAAGAGGACTTCCAGGCTAAGAACACATCCTCTCTGCTTCAAAGAGCAATGATAGATAAACTTTATAAGGAGATATCTCTGAGGACCTTGCCAACTCAAAAACAAGGAAAACACCTCCATGGACCACAAATGGAAAACCATAGTAGTGAACAGGGATGAAGTCAAGAGCCTGCCAGACATTAGATGCCAATGTGGACACAAAGACAGCAGAAGTTGACTGAGGTTATGGAGGAGACACAGACCACTGTCACTGCCCCACCACTCATACTGAAGAGGGCTCCTTCTGCAGAGAGAATGTAGCAGTCATTCCACAGGGACAGAGCCCTCAAGTGAGAGAGACAGATGGGTTGGAAGTATTAAGTAGCCATTTCTGGAGCTGATAAACAGTGAATGAATAAGACTTCAGGGCCTCTTGGCCCTGAAGTGAGAAACAGGACTCCCATTGCAAACACATGGAATAAGAATACACATGAGAAAAAGAGACATAAGTATAGGATACAGGACAGGTAAGGAAAGTAGCCTAGTCACATTAGTTATATGACATGTAGAAGTTTCTTAGAAGGAATTGGAGACTGCTATTAGAACCTACTGTGTATCTTTTATACATTATTTAATATGAACATCAATTGTAAATTCTCTCTCTCATACACATGTGTAGAGGCAGAGAAAATGGGTATCCTCTGAAAGAAGCAATGAGACGGCAATTTCTGGTGATTTTACAGCACCTCCTGTACCGGTTCCTCATGAGACTGAATACATAAGCTTGTGGGTTTTGTGCAGTAATGCTGGATCCTTATATTAAGTTGCACTTCTCTACTTAAGCAGATCTGAGTGACTTTTTGTTCATTACAACAAACAAAACCTTGGCTAAACCAGAAAATCTGGACCCAGATATTGTATATGCGTGTTTCGTGAGGAAGTATGTTTAACGGTGGAAAACTGGAAACGATCTAAATGCACCAAATAGGGAAAGGTTAAGTAAGTGATGGTGAGTTCATACACTGGAATGGCAGGCAGCCATTAAAAAGCATATTTTCAGAGACATTAAAGATTGGGCAAATGTACATGACATGTTATTTGATGAAGCAGTCTCAAGTTTTTTTTTTAACTAACTAATTAATTATTTATTTATTTTTGGCTGCTTTGGGTCTTTGTTGCTGTGCGCAGGCTTTCTCTAGTTGTGGCGAGCGGGGGCTAGTCTTTGTTGCGGTGCGTGGGCTTCTCATTGCAGTGGCTTCTCTCATTGCAGAGCATGGGCTCTAGGCCCGCGGGCTTCAGTAGTTGTGGCACGAGGGCTCAGTAGTGTGGCTCGTGGGCTCTAGACCACAGGCTCAGTAGTTGTGGCGCACGGGCTTAGTTGTTCTGCGGCATGTGGGATCTTCCTGGACCAGGGCTCAAACCCGTGTCCCCTTCATTGGCAGGTGGATTCTTAACCACTGCGCCACCAGGGAAGTCACCAGTGCCAAGCTTTTCCTTGTCATCTCTTTCTCTGACATCCTGACTCCTCTGAGATTGTAATTTCTATTACGTCTCACTTCTCGCCATTTCCCTTGATTTTCTTTCTTAAAACACAACTCATATAAACATTCATAGAAATGAGACTTTATTAAACACTCAGGGGTATAAATGGTAAGGGGTTTGCATCATGGGCCAGCAGGACACACCATGGCAACAATGTTAGGACCAAATAATAGACACTCTTATTCTTAAATGTGTTTCGGGAATTCCCAGTGCTGGGAAGTTCTCATTGGTATTGCTCTCCCAGGTCCAGGTCCTAGCCTTCTCCTGTCCTGATGGAACCTTTCTCTTCCACACCGGCCTCCTTTCCCCTCTCCTCCTCTTGGCTCCTTCACTCTTCTCTTAAGCTCCTGCATGGCCCAGGGAATCTCAAAATCCTTTTACTTATTATGCAAAGCGATCTAATTTAATCATTTTTCTGCTTTCCATACTATGCCCTGGGGCCCATCACTTCACAATAAAATAATCCATTAAGGAACAAAACGAAAAGTTCTCTTCAAGAAAACCTCTGTTTCCAGCTTTTAAATAACATCTCTTTGTTCTCTTTATTATATCTATACCTCCCACTCCCCCACTCCCCGAAAGAAGACTGGGAAGATATATAAGAAAAATAAAACAGGGTTTATCTCTGAGTGATAAGAACTATTTTTCTTCTTTATTCTTTTTATATCTTTAAATTTCCACAGTGTACATATAGCTTTTAAAAATGAAAACAAAACAGGTGTGAAAATAACAATTCTGGAAGTGTATTAATCAGGATAGGCAAACTGCTGAAAAAAGCCTCAAAAATTTTAGGAGCTTACACCCATATGAAATTATTTGTTGCTCACATAATAGTTCTACTTGGGTATTCCTGGTCTCCTTCACATAGTGACTTGGGATGCTAGGCTTTCTCTATCGGGTGGCTCTGCCATTTTCTAGGGTCTTAGATCCCTCCCCTCTATTGGATTTCCTGAATCTAGCCAGCAAACAAGAGGCGAAATAGTAGTAGAAGATTGGCAGGAACTTACTTTGAGGGGCCAGGCCCTGAAGGGGCATATGTCACTTCTACTTATATAAGGCTGGGAAATGAAATCTAGCTGTGTGGTCAGAAGGCAGAAGAAATGGGGTTTAGTGAACAGATACACAGATAGCATGCTGGAGAGGAAATACTGGCTTTGGACACACACCTAGATTTAAATCTCAGCTTCTCTGGTAAAGTAATAGACTACTTTTTAGAGTTCAAATAATCAACAGTTAACAAAAATTAATTGGGATCTGTTAGTACTTCACACTGTTTTATGTGCAGATAATACAGAGACAAAAATTAGCCCATATTTCTTCTTTTATGAGTGTAAGAACATTGCAATGTAGTGGACTAAATGGAACAATAGACGTCTGTGTCGGGACACCCCTGTAACACAGGGCTGTGTGTGATCAGTCCAATGAGAGATAGGAGTGAGGAGCCTGAAAAGCCTCCCAGAGGAGGTTCCTTACTAACCTGGACTTGAAGGTGCTCATCAGGAGAGTAGTGTTTGAGGAAGGGCATTTCTTCCTAAGGAAATGCATGTACAAGTCATGGGAGGCGAAAAAGATCATGCTCGGGAACCTTCGCATAAAATAGAAATCAAAGGAAGAGTAATAAAAAATTCTGCTGTATGTATGAGTCAGCCAAATCCCAAATAATAAACACCCTGGAAAGTTCATCCTGAGGAGATGAATCATTTCTCCTCTCGGGTCATGGGAATGATAAGCATTCAGGGGAGGAGGAAACATGGTCACAAATGAGGCCAAGGGTCACTGAGAAGAGAACACATTCCCTTCCTGAATCAGTAACTACGCTGTCCTCTCATACCTTAATAATGTTGGGACCTAACCAAGAAGTGTCATCAAGATTTTTTGTTTTGTTTTGTTTTTAAGTAACAAATTACTTAGCCTTTCTCTGGGATATGAAGTGTGAATGGAAGAATCCACACAGACAAAAATAAGTTGGATTGAGTTTGTGTGATAAATGCAGATATGTGTACTTAAAGACCTACCAACTCTTCTTTGTAGCATGTGGTTAATAGACTTATACTCTTGATAAACCTCAATTTTGAACAGTGCACATAAAGTGTGTATATGTATATTTGTTTAAAACTCAAGTCAAGTTGAATTTCCAGGGGCCAAATTCCAGATCAAGTGGATTCTTTCTCTCTTATTGCAGTGAGAGCAGGTGAAGTATTAAGAGCCACAGCACAAGCTCTCAGTGTGTTAACCAATTTTCCTTTCCACATTAAAGATTAACTTTCAGGCTTCCAAGAAACCGTATGACAATGAGTAAACTATATATATGGGAAAAAAAGACATGAAAACACAAAGCAGTAACAATAATGTTTGACTCAAATTTACATCATTTCCGGTACTTGTATACCTAATAGAAGATCTGCTGTCATCTAAATGGTCCTCTCCACCTTCTTTCTATCTGCTAATTATTAAAGTGCTACAGCCTTGGACTATTTATATATATTCAGCAAGGCTTTAAATGTGAAACACATTGGCTACATGGATAGACTTAATTTGTTTAGGACTCAGCTTTTTCCCAGGTAGGATAAAATATTTATAAAATAGATATTTTGTTAATGAGTACTAGATAAGAGTCAAGATATATTTTGAGTTTTATGAAGTTGGAGGAGGTTCCTTAACCCCTCTGGAACTCTTTTTTATTTCTTTTTTTCCATATGTAAAAGATGTTTTTTTTTTTTTTTTTTTTTTGTGGTACGCGGGCCTCGCACTGCTGTGGCTTCCCCCGCTGCAGAGCACAGGCTCCGGACGCGCAGGCCCAGCGGCCATGGCTCACGGGCCCAGCCGCTCCGCGGCACGTGGGATCCTTCCGGACCGGGGCACAAACCCGCGTCCCCCGCATCGGTAGGCGGACTCTCAACCACTGCGCCACCAGGGAAGCCCTGAAAGATGAGTTTTAAGATCCCTTTAAACTTGGTTTTGCTTAAACTATTCCACTTTTTGTTTTTCCTTGAGGGATGTGAATAGGTGTGTCAATTTAGCATAATCATTGGTTTTAGGGTTTTTTCCTCCTACAATAACAGTTAACAGTAGTTACATGAGGCTTGTAAAATTATAAGAACTTTTTGCTTATCAGCATTTTCTAAATTTTATATGGCTAGTTCTTATATAAGATTAAAACAATAGTAAAATATCCATAACATAAAATTTACCATTTTAATAATTTTTAAGTGTACTATTCAGTCACATTCAGTACACTCATATCGTTGGCATCCATCACCACTGTCCATCTTCAGAACTTTTTCATCTTCCCAAACTGACACTCTGTACCCATTAAACAACAACTCCCATTCCTTTCTCCCAGTCCCTAGCATCTACCATTCCACTTTCTGTTTCTATGAATTTGCCTGCTCTAGGTACCTCATAAAAATGAAATCATGTAGTATCTGTCCTTTTGTGACTGGCTTCTTATTTCACTTAGCATAATGTCTTTAAGTTTCATCCATGTTGTAGCATGTGTCAGAATTTCCTTCCCCTTTAAGGCTGAATGATATTCCATTGTATGTGTATACCACGTTTTTCTGTTTATCCATTTAATGGACATTTGGGTTCTTTCTACCTTTTGGTTGTTGTGAATTATGCTGCCATGAACTTTGGTGTACAAATATCTGTTTGAGTCCTTGTTTTCAATTCTTTTGGGTATAAACCCAATTCCAGAAGTAGAATTACTGAACCATATGATAATTCTATGTTTAATATTTTGAGGAACCACCATGCTCAATATTAGTTTTGAGCATCAGCTGGACTGGTGAATGCTGCCTAGTTTTAATCTTCAAAGATGACTCTCGTTTGGCACAGGCTAAGAGTTTCAAGGCAAATTGAGGTCGATACCTTTGTTAGTAGGTTAGTGGTGTACAGAAGTGTTTGTTCCAGCACGCCGAGCTTACTTTGACATTGGCTTTACCACAGTGTCTTTAAAGACATATCTATGCATACATGGTAATTACAAACCACATTCTTTGGTTTATATGCTGACTATGAAAAACATTAACAGTTCCTGCTTCATTTTCTATTTCTTTAGCTATGCATCCCTTTGTGTTAATGACCACTTATAAGCTCTTTAATTCCCTAAACGTTTACAACCTAAATATTTTGCTGAGGTATGTCTCTTTTCTTATAGTCAGCATTGTTGCTAAATGTCATTTGGAAATCTCAGTAAATATCAGTCCTCTGGATATGAGACTTAACACAGTTACTTATGAGGACTTTAAAAAGGGCTCTTTTTTGCTTAGTGGCATTACTTTCATAAAGCACAGCTTTATGAAAGTCTTTGTCTAAAGACCATCTATATATGTTCAGCCAAGTGTTTTCCTTCAGGTTTACATTATTAGTTTAGAACATCTTTCCACATGGTGGTGTCTCTAGAAATAGGAGTACCAGATGAAACCTACCTCAGGAATTTAACTTAAATTTATTCTGTGGTAGAACTATTGGAGTACCAGCCAGTCTATTACTTAATATTCACAAAAGAAAAAAATAATAAGAGAGGGAGAGGGATACAGTTTTCTTTGATGGGAGTTTCATTTTGGTAAACTCATAATAAAATTTTTTTAAAGTGTTAGTTTTTAATTTTTTATTCTTTATTTTAGACAAATCCAAGGCAGGCAGTTTGTTGGAAGATGCATTATAAGAATATAAAAGTATTGAAAAAGACACATTTTGAAACTTATGTGGGAAAAAAATATGAAACCATATCTTCTAGGAAAAAGAAAAATGGAAAATCCATGGAAAATTAATTATTAATAGATTGTTAAAATTTCCAACTAGAAATGGACACTCTATTATCATATTTTTATACCACATTCATCATCTTTTCATCAGAGAAATTAAATGGTATTGAAGACCCTAGTTTCAATGTGTACTTGAAGTTGGGCTGCTAAAGAAAACTTTTTCTGTAGCATATTAAAGTAGTTATATTCAGGAATGAAGGTCACCATGGATGTATGATCTATTACATAGTATCTTATTTTAAAACAAGTCAATAGGTCAAATTAACCTTTGTTTCATAGGTGCTTGGTAAGTGAAAGGAACTTCAAAATATGTGTAGATATATAAAACACTTTTCAAACTTTCCTTCTAGGAATAGCCCATTAATTGCTTTAGTGGGCAATAATCTGAAAATTAGACGATTTCAGAGGAAGAAATAAACTTCAAGAAATTCACATTTAATTCTCACAGTGAATAGGGAGACAGAAGAATTGGTTTCCCAATTCCCAAGCCAATCCTTTTTTTCTCTCTACACATGCTTTCCCCCCTTTATTTTTATTTATTTTTATTTTTTTAATTCTTATTTACAATTCAGTAGAATTTAGTACATTCACATATTGTGCAACCACCACCTGTCTCTAGTTCCAAAACATTTTTATTATCCCCAAAGGAAACCCTGTACCCATTAAGCAGTCACTCTTTCTTCCCCCTGCTCCCCCTCAGCTCCTGGCAACCACCAATTAGCTTTTTGTCTCTAGGGATTTGCCTATACTGGATAATTCATATGAGTGGAATCATATAATACTTGGCCCTTATAGGCTGGCTTCTTTCACTTAGCATAATGTTTTTGAGGTTCATCCATGTTGTAACATGGTTCAGCACTTCATTCCTTTTTATGGCTGAACAATATTGCATTGTACAGATGCATCACATTTTGTTTACCCATTCATCCTTTGAGGGGTATTTGGGTTGCCTTTACTTTTTTTTTTTTAATTTTAAAATTTTATTTATTTTTTGATACAGCAGGTTCTTATTAGTCATCAATTTTATACACATCAGTGTATACAAGTCAATCCCAATCGCCCAATTCATCACAC
>NC_041220.1:116719428-116720028 GCF_002837175.3 Physeter macrocephalus | reverse complement strand
ATATCCTTGCCTCCTTTGTCATAGATTAGTTGACCATAGGTGTGTGTGTTTATCTCTGGGCTTTCTATCTTGTTCCATTGATCTATGTTTTTGTTTTTGTGCCAATACCATATTGTCTTGATTACTATAGCTTTGTAGTATAGTCTGAAGTCAGGGAGTCTGATTCCTCCAGCTCCGTTTGTCCCCCTCAAGATTGCTTTGGCTATTCGGGGTCTTTTTTGTCTTCATACAGATTTTAAGATTTTCTGTTCTAGTTCTGTAAAAAATGCCATTGGTAATTTGATAGGGATTGCATTGAATCTGTAGATTGCTTTGTGTAGTAGAGTCATTTTCACAATATTGATTCTTCCAATCCAAGAACATGGTATATCTCTCCATCTGTTGGTATCATCTTTAATTTCTTTCATCAGTGTCTTATAGTTTTCTGCATACAGGTCTTTTGTCTCCCTAGGCAGGTTTTTTCCTAGGTATTTTATTCTTTTGGTTGCAGTGGTAAATGGGCATGTTTCCTTAATTTCTCTTTCAGATATTTCATCATTAGTGTATAGGAATGCAAGAGATTTCTGTGCATTAATTTTGTATCCTGCAACTTTACCAAAT
>NC_041220.1:116717457-116719138 GCF_002837175.3 Physeter macrocephalus | reverse complement strand
ATAATAGTGGTGAGAGTGGACATCCTTGTCTTGTTCCTGATCTTAGAGGAAATGCTTTCAGTTTTTCACCATTGAGAATGATGTTTGCTGTGGGTTTGTCGTATATGGCCTTTATTATGTTGAGGTAGGTTCCCTCTATGCCCACTTTCTGGGGAGAGTTTTTATCATAAATGGGTGTTGAATTTTGTCGAAAGCTTTTTCTGCATCTACTGAGATGATCATATGCTTTTTCTTCTTCAATTTGTTAATATGGTTTATCACATTGATTGATTTACATATATTTAAGAATCCTTGCATCCCTGGGATAAATCCCACTTGATCGTGGTGTATGATCCTTTTAATGTGTTGTTGGATTCCATTTGCTAGTATTTTGTTGAGGATTTTTGCATCTATATTCATCAGTGATATTGGTCTGTAATTTTCTTTTTTTGTAGTATCTTTGCCTGGTTTTGGTATCAGGGTGATGGTGGCCTTTTAGAATGAGTTTGGGATTGTTCCTTCCTCTGCAATTTTTTGGAAGAGTTTGAGAAAGATGGGTGTTAACTCTTCTCTAAATGTTTGATAGAATTCACCTGTGAAGCCATCTGGTCCTGGACTTTTGTTTGTTGGAAGATTTTAAATCACAGTTTCAATTTCATTACTTGTGATTGGTCTGTTCATATTTTCTATTCCTTCCTGATCCAGTCTTGGAAGGTTATACCTTTCTAAGAATTTGTCCATTTCTTCCAGGTTGTCCGTTTTATTGGTGTAGAGTTGCTTGTAGTAGTCTCTTAGGATGTTTTGTATTTCTGCGATGTCTGTTGTGACTTCTCCTTTTTCATTTCTAATTTTATTGATTTGAGTCCTCTCCCTCTTCTTGATGAGTCTGGCTAATGGTTTATCAATTTTGTTTATCTTCTCAAAGAACCAGCTTTTAGTTTTATTGATCTCTGCTATTGTTTTCTTTGTTTCTATTTCATTTATTTCTGCTCTGATCTTTATGATTTTTTTTCTTCTGCTAACTTTGGGTTTTGTTTGTTCTTTTTTCTCTAGTTCCTTTAGGTGTAAGGTTAGATTGTTTATTTGAGATTTTTCTTGTTTCTTGAGGTAGAATTGTATAGCTATATAATTCCCTCTTAGAACTGCTTTTGCTGCGTCCCGTAGGTTATGGATCGTCGTCTTTTCATTGTCACTTGTCACTAGGTATTTTTTGATTTCCTCTTTGATTTCTTCCATGGTCTCTTGGTTATTTAGTAACGTATTGTTTAGCCTCCATGTGTTTGTGTTTTTTACTTTTTTTCCCCCTCTAATTCATTTCTAATCTCATAGCGTTGTGGTCAGAAAAGATGCTTGATATGATTTCAATTTTCTTAATTTTGGATGATCTGTCCATTGGTGTAAGTGAGGTGTTAAAGTCCCCCACTCTTACTGTATTACTCTCTATTTCCTCTTTTATAGCTGTTAGCAGTTGCCTTATGTATTGAGGTGCTCCTATGTTGGGTGCATAAATTGGATCATCTTCACTTTCATCTTCAGAAAAACTTCACTGTTTTTCTGGGGTTTTATCGTGTTTGTTCATCTGGTACATAGCCCTCGGCCTTTTCATCTTTTCTATCTTTCTGTGAATGTGGTTTTTGTTCCACAGGCTGAAGGACTGTAGTTCTTCTTGCTTCTGCTGTCTGCCCTCTGGTGGATGAGGCTA
>NC_041220.1:116704439-116717395 GCF_002837175.3 Physeter macrocephalus | reverse complement strand
GACTGGTGGTGGGTACAGCTGACTGTTGCTCTGGTGGGCAGAGCTCAGTAAAACTTTAATCCACTTGACTGCTGATAGGTGGGGCTGGGTTCCCTCCCTGTTGGTTGTTTGGCCTGAGGCAACCCAACACTGGAGCCTACCTGGGCTCTTTGGTTGGGCTAATGGCAGACTCTGGGAGGGCTCACGCCAAGGAGTACTTCCCAGAACTTCTGCTGCAGTGTCCTTGTCCCCACGGTGAGCCACAGCCACAGCCCGCCTCCTCAGGAGACCCTCCAATACTAGCAGGTAGGTCTGGTTCCGTCTCCCCTGGGGTCACTGCTCCTTCTCCTGGGTCCTGATGCGCACACTACTTTGTGTGTGCCCTCCAAGAGTGGAGTCTCTGTTTCCCCCAGTCCTGTCAAAGTTCTGCAATCAAATCCCACTAGCTTTCAAAGTCTGATCCTCTAGGAATTCCTCCTCCCATTGCCTGACTCCCAGGTTGGGAACCTGACATGGGGCTCAGAATCTTCACTCCAGTGGGTGGACTTCTGTGGTATAAGTGTTCTCCAGTTTGTGAGTCACTCACCCAGTAGTTATGGGATTTGATTTTACTGTGATTGCACCACTCCTACCATCTCATTGTGGCTTCTCCTTTGCCTTTGAATGTGTGGTATCTTTTTTGACTAGTTCCAGTGTCTTCCTGTCAGTGATTGTCCAGCAGCTAGTTGTGATTATGGTGTTCTTGCAAGAGGGAGTGAGAGCACGTCCTTCTACTCCGCCATCTTGCTTCCTCCTGCTGTCTCTCTTTTAGCATCACTACTATGAAGAAAAAAGTAGGTGTTTTATTTTTCCTAAAAGACTCATATTTGTTTGTCTAGATTGAAGAGCTACAATAAATTTTAAAAGAGGTATCTAGGAGAAATAATCAATGAACCTATTCATTCATTTACAAACATTTATTGAACACCAAATATGTTCTAGGATCTATGTAATACACTGAAGGGACATTGTTGATCAAAGACAGACATGGTGCCTCCTCTCTCAAAGCTTGAAGAATAGTGGGGAGAAAAATTAATAAATGATTCATGCTAAATTACATATAATTACAAATTGGGATAAATCTCTGAAGGAAAGGAACACAGATTATTGAACATGTTTGACAAAGGACATTGATCCGTCTTGGGCAACAAGAATAATTTCCCCAAGGAAATGATACATGTACTGATGCCCAAAATGTGAGTTGAGTTTAACTGGCTGAAGGGAGATAGGGTGAGTTTAAGGTGGGAAAAATATGATGTGAAATGTAAACTCATATAGTAGGTAGAGATGAGAGTGAGCCACTATGGCATCAGAAGAAGATTTTTTATTTATTGTGCTTTTAAAAAAAAAATGGATGAAAGATGGGCATGCTTATAATCTGAAAGGAAGGATTTAGTAGAGAGAGTGAGGTTGAACCTATAGGAGAGATAAAAATAGAGCAAGGTCTCCAAGGTAGTAGAAGATTGGGGAGGCATGAGATGATGAAATGGTAGAGAGTTGATTGTGAAGGAATGGAGGCATGTTTCTTTCTCTGAGCATGGACAAAGGGAGGAAAGTTGTTGAGACTTAACAATTTATGCAGTGGTGTTTAAGACAAGACCATCTGCTGAGTTTGAGGTTAGGGTCAGATTGGGAACTCGAGGTGAATGTCAAGTGAATAATGAGGGAGAAGACCAACAAAAAATTTAATAAATTGTGTTGAAGTTCCTGTGAAACTGGGCAGAGGTCTAGGGAGGTAAACTTGGAGAGAGATGATACATCAAGTGGTAAACCACAGTGTCCCGGTTAGACAGGGAAGGACATGAGGCCAGCATGGATCATTGGAGGAGTCAGTGGCATGTAGTCCAAGTGTAAAAGTGGGGTGTAGGAAAGAGAGAGCTGGCGTGATAGAAACTTTAGTCAGAGAGAGGTATTTTTAGGTTAAATGTTGGAGTTGAAGACAAGGTTCAAAGTGGGGCTGTGAGAGAGATTTACTCAAGTGTATTGAAGCCATTGGAATTGAGGATGTAAGACAGACTTACTGAAGTACACTGAAGCTCCTAGAATGGAGGACATATTAAAGCTCTTTGAAGCTAGGATTTTAAAAAGAATTTTTACTCCAAAGGTAAAAAAGTAATAAAGAGGCAGAGAATCACATAGTTATGCACAAATTAGATTAAGCATGTTGATATGATAATATTCCATTGAAGTTGTAGATGGCAAATTTTTCCCTTTTACTTTCTTTTTTAAAAAATTACATTATGATTTTATTAGTATTAAAACAAAACAAAAATAAAAACAAAGGTATCACATACAGTGCTATATTAACATTTAAATATAACACATAAAAAAATCACAAAATAAGAAATGCAAAAATAAAAACCAGGTAAGATTTATTTATATGACATTGTAAAGTAACTATACTCCAATTAAAAAAAAAAAGATTTATTTAACGTGGTAGGTGTGCTTGCCTGTTCATAAGTTCATTCCAGTCTGGAACACAGGAGGATAATGCTACTCGCATATCTGCTGCACCATTTAATCCATTCCTTTCCTTTGCTTTTAACTGGGTTAAGACTGAAAACCCTAGTTCACACAAACTAGTTGTTGTGAATGGTAATAATAATAGCAGGATACTCTTTCAACTTATAAAAGGAAAGTCTTCCTTTATCTTAAACCAGAATGCTAATAAACTTAATGTTTCATAATCATTCTTCAATGTATATGAAGAACTGAGCTACAATAATTCATTTTCTTCTTCAGGCACCAAGTTTAACTCAATTATTGATTCTGGGTTTCAAAAAGCAAACGGATCTTTTACCCAACAATTTTGTCTTAATGTTTCAAATTTCTCTTCTGGGAATAAATGGTTAAAGGTTTGACAGAGAGAAGTGAGATGCAACAATATCTCTAGTTTTATTTCTTCCCAAATGTTTTCATTGATAACATTCTCTTCAGTGTGCTGCAAAAACCTTGGAAACATGTAGTAGCTAGGACGGTTGCTTTTAAGTCTCGCTTGCCACAATAATGTCTTTTGGAATCCTTGGGTACATTTGGCCTGTTGGAATATGTCACTGTTTTCCCCCTGTAGTTTTAAACTTAGTTCATTAAGGATACCAAAAATATCAGTTAAATATGCCAGTTTCGTTACCCAGATATCATCCTCAAAACCAAGTGAGATTTCTTTTCAATGAGAAAAACGTGGATCTCATTCCTGAGTTCGTAAACCCTGCTTAGTATTTTCCCTTGAGACAAACAACGAACTTTGGTATGATACAATGAATGGGTATGATTAGCTCCAATCTCCGAACAAAATGTTTCAAAAAGTCGACTATTTAGTGAGCTTCCTTTAATAAAGTTAACAACTTTCACTGCCTTTTTCAATACTTCCGTGAGCTTCTGTGGTATCTCTCTGGATGCTAACGCTTCACGAAGTATAAAACAATGATTCCATGCAGCACTAGTAACTTCTAGCAATTTTTAAATTACTCTGCTCTGTGTTCCAGTTATGTTTGCTGTTCCGTCACTTGTAATTCCTTTGCAGTTTTTCCATTTTAATTTATACTGACCAACAATGCACTTTTCTAATTCTGTGAAAATATCTAATCCACTTAGGTGTGAGGTTAAGTTTAAACAACACAAAAAATCCTCCATAAAATCGCCTTGCCATGCATATCTGACATAGACTAAAAGTGCTGTGCGGCTTCCAGTATCCGTGCTTTCGTCAAGCTGGATTGCAAAATCTGTTCCTGACTGTAACCGAGTAATAAGTATTGCCTCTAAATGTTCGGCAATTGTACAAATTCGAAGAGATATTGTGTTATCACTAGGAATAATTTTTAATTTATCAGCAGATTTATCATCAAAAATTGTATGCACCATATCCAAACATGCTGGAAGAATAATTTTTTCAGCAGCTCTGTGAGCCATTTTCTCTTTTGCCACATGATATGCACTAAATATGATAATAAGGTTTTCTCACTAACAGTAGTAGAGCAGCTAAGAAATTGTGTTGATGACTTTACATCTATTTTCTTTCTATGAAAATATTCAAGAGGCTTATCAATAAGTTCAGCATGCTGTGTTTCTAAGTGCCTTTTTAATTTTGAAGGTTTTAAGCTTTCATTTGCAAGAATCTTATTACAAATAACACACTGAGGTCTGTCATTTTCAAAGGGTTTTTCACATTTGATAAAACCGTATTTTAAATAATCTTCATTATAACGTATTGCAGTTACTTTTTTCTTTTTGAAATGTGGCTCAAACAAAGTTGATGTTTGCAGATTAGAGTCAATATTTTTCTCAATATTGTCACTATTCATACTTCCAGATCCAGCAGTAGAACTTGAACATGCTTCTGCATATTTCACTTCATTATTCCTCTTTCTTTTAAAAAAGAAATGATCCATTTTAAAAGCAATTTTGAATAAAATAATTGCCACTAATATATATATATATTTTTTATAGGCTAGATAACGTCTTTCCAAAAAATGCAGTTTGCAACTGAATCTCAGTGGAACGTCTCAGACTTTATATCCACTTGCAAGTCATGGTAATATACAACTAGTCTGCACATCAACCTTGTAATTATGAAAACCAAATAAGACGTCAGTGGGCATATGATTGAAAAACCATTTCTTAGGCAATCAATGTACATTCTATTCATCATATTGCCTCCATCAAATATCTTTCCACATATTGAAACTGACTTTAGTATTCCTTGCAAGGTATATACTTCTGGCAAAGGATTCATGCAAAGCACTCTGATATTTTATATTTTATTTTGTTTTTAAAAATGTTCATCGTGACTCACAAAATTGATTTCATGACCTACTAAATGGGTCACATGCATAATGTGAAAAACACTGATATAGAGACATTCTCTTTTGTGTTAGTGGTTTGACTACATCTGCTTAATGATCAAAGAATCTAGCTGATCTGCTAAACTGTTGGTTGATACAGGAACTTTCTTGAAGTGGTAGGTATGTATCATTCCCTATTTTCATTCCTGATACTTTCTGATGGGAAGGTTTTTTTTTTTTTTTAACATCTTTATTGGAGTATAACTGTTTTACAATGGTGTGTTAGTTTCTGCTTTACAACAAAGTGAATCAGTTATACATATACATATGTTCCCATATCTCTTCCCTCTTGCGTCACCCTCCCTTGATGGGAAGGGTTTTTAAGAGTGCCTGTATGGTCTGATCTCGTGAGGTTCCAATGAGGTTTCCCATGGCTAGGTCAACTATAAGGTTGGAGCTGGTGACATATTTTTAGAACTGTCTTGGAATGCATCCTTGACCTCCAGCCCAGCGCCACGAGCCTCACGCCTCGCCTGCCGACTCGCGGTGCGCCTCGGCCCCCATTCCCTATACAACACCACTTCCAGTCTAGCCTCGGCACCCACAGAAATCCCACTTCCATCCGGAAAAGCCCCTTTTACTTTCATTTTATTTGTTTTCTTGTTATTGAAACAGCCACACAAAACAATTTGCATATTGTATGTTGCATTCATACACTTAAATGAAAACCATTGACATCATGGAAGGGAATTATGAAATATAAACAGACCATAAAATAAAATTGAATGTTTGCATAATGATTTACCTCATATAAAACGAAATTTTTTTTTGTTTCTTTAGTATCCTTATTGCCGTAGCCTTAACCAGTGACCAACACATACTATAGCATAAAATATGTTTAATGAAACTATCATAATCTTGAAGTTGACATTAACCGAGCATTAAATTCAAATAATATAATTATGAAACAGGAAGACAGTCAAATATGCTTACTATCAAACTTGATAAAATAATGTTGTAGAAAAAAGGGAAAGGTGGCAAAGTTCAGAGATAGTCATAATGTAATGTACATAGACGGAAAGAGAAAAGAGGTGAGGCAAAGGAAGAAAATTGATTCTCTCTGCTTTTTACGAGCCCGTTTAATTAAGAAGGAAAAGCTGAGCCTCTTCAGTAAGCTGTAGCCTGATTGTTTTAGTATTTGTTACTTGATGATTTTTGGAAGACTTTGGCCAATATGACGATAACTTCTCATAATAAACATACCCTGTAACGATTCTAGTCACCAATTACAATGTGTGGCCGGGGGTTTTCCTCACACCACCAAGCAATTCTCCAATGCCAGCTGGACATCCTACAATTCAACTCAATTCTGACACTGCCTACCCAGAGATAGCATCAGATTCCACATGTTAAGGGCTTAGTCCCACATGACTGCCCTTCACTTCAGATGCTAATCACAAGTCGAGGTTGTTACCTATGCTTCTGACCGACTGGCTGTAAATCAGAGATTCCCCTGACCCTTTCTCGAGTTTGATTAATTCGCTAGAGTAGATCATAGAACTCAGGAAACCATTTTACTTACTAGATTGCTGGTTTATTACAAAGGATATCAAAGGATACGAATCAACAGCTAGATGAAGAGATACATAGAGCGAGGTCCTGAGCAAAGGAACTTCTATCGTCATGGAGTTTGGGGCCTGGCACAGTGGCATGTGGAAGCATTCTGGTTCACCAACTTGGAAGCTCTCTGAACCCTGTCCTTTTGGGTTTTTATAGAGGCTTCATTACATAGCATGACTGATTAAAACACTGGCCATTGGTATTATACTCAATCTCTAGTTTCTTTCCCCTCCCCAGAGATCTGGAGATGGGACTGAAAATTCCAACCTTCTAATCACATAGTTGGTTCTCCTGGCAAGGAGACCACATCCTTAGGTGCTTCCCAAAAGTCACTTCATTAACATTAACTCAGGTGTGGTTGAAAGGGCTTTGTTATGAATATTGACACCTTAATCGCTCTTATCATGTAGGAAATGCCAAGGATTTTAGGAGCTCAGTGCCTGAAGCAGGAATGGAGACCAAATATATATTTCTTATTATAAACCACAATATCACACTATTTAACTTTTTGTCTTCTGCGACTTGAGAAAGTATGCATTTTTATTAGTTCTCTTTTCTACCAAATTCAGCTAAAAGTGAAGAACAGCAATCACATCTTAATGAACACAGATGTGCTTGTGAAATCCTTTCTTCTACTGAGACACTATGGATGGAGAAGTTGTCTATGAATTTATCATTATTGTTATTGTTGTTATTTTATCTTACTAATCATCTAATCACTCTCTTCAAAAAGTTTGAATTTCTTAGAGCATTTGCTTTTCCTAACTACAGTGCTTGGTGATATAGAATTTATTTATTTATTTATTTTTGGAAGAAGCTGCCAGCCACCTCTACACCTAGGTGGATGGAGCCAATCACCTTGAAACAGAATTTTCATCTTCAGACATTAGTCACTTGAGTACCCCACCAGGTTATGAAACTTAAAGTGATTATACACCCATGACCCTGGAGGAAAGGTGTAGTAGACTTTTTGTGGCTTGACAGAGATCCTTCTCTCTAGATTCCATGGTCTGCTGGTAGGGCTGGCTTCACAGGTGTGGGACCAGTGTGGTCACACAGGATCCCCTGCTCAGAAGGTCCCCACACTTCGTGCTTGATGGTCTGCGTTGTTGTTATGAAATTCTTAATAATTTTATCTTAGAGTTTGTATTTTGTAAGTGAAGTATGATGGCACAATGGAGCATGCTTTGGGAGCTTGGAGCCTCAGCTCACTCTTCACTCCTGGTCCCTCCTCCTTCCACTTCCCCAGGATGGGTTCTTGGCTGTCTGCTCCCCAGTCTCTCACACCCTCCCTGCCTGCGCCCCATGACTACTGCTGCCCTCTTCTTGAGCTGGCAACCAGGTTGGATTGGTGGGGAGGAAGTTGGGAGGTGCCATAGGCAGCATTCTGCCACCACTTTTTGGCCCTAGGAGTGGCTTGTGAACAAACGTGGGAAGTTCAGTGTCAGTGTGTGCCTTGCAGCACCATAAGGCAAGGCAAGGTGGTGGCTATCCCTGCCCTGGACTGGCAATTCCATTGTATATTTGGCCGCTGAGTAAGTGAGGGAGAGTCTTTTTTTCACCTCCTCTCCAGGTACTGCATGCCTCCTGGCATGGAAGTTGTGGTCCCTTGGTAGTTGCCTGTCCACCATGGGTTGGAGCAGTAGAGCCATGAGAAGGGAAGATGACTTCCCTGCCCCTGGCTGTGGCATGGCACCTGGTGGCTGCCGGGAAACAGATCCTGGCAGCTGGTGGGCCACATGTGCAGAGTCACAGAGGAGCCCTGGGTACCTGTGAAGTTCTGTACTTGCCCTATGAGTGCCCCCATGCCTAAGAGTGAACACCACTAGATAGCAAATAAAACCCACCATGACATGCTGAGAGAAAGGGACTGTGGAAAAAAGGAAAAAGTTTTATATTGTAGTACTTTTACTGATACTTTTCCCTGATTTTTGAACAAGAGATCCCACAATTTTATTTTGTGCTGTGATTTGCCAATTATGTAGCAGGCTTTGTCTGCAGAGCTTGTTACTGAATGGTTGGGGGTGTGGTCAGTGAGTCTTCTGGGAGGAAAGGCCCTGAGACCTCTCTGATGACAAAAGTGGCCTTGGCTGACATCTGATGGCGGGTAAGGACCCGCAGGTCCACATAGGGAAACTTGTGGGAAAAGGGGGGAAAACTGGATTGTTGACTTTGGATAACCATCAAGGCCTAGAATAGGCATCATAAATTGAATGGCAGTAAACAGCCAACATCAAAGAATCTGCGGTGGAGAAAGACTGAGGTGAAGTGCTTGCCTTGTGTGACCAGACATGTAGGAGGTAGAAGGAGGTAAAGTCAGCCCAACATATAGGCAGGTTTCACATGGAAGAATTCAACCAACCGTGGATTGAAAATATTCGGAAAGAAAATTCCATGAAGTACCCAAAAGCAAAGGTTGAATTTCCCCAGGCCAGCAATAATTTACAAAGTATTTACATTGTATTAAATATTATGAGTAATCTAGAGGTAAAGTATACAGAAGGATGTGCATAGGTTATATGCAAATACTAAGCCATTTTGTATAAGGGACTTGAGCCTTCGCAGGATTTGGTATCTGCAGATACTGCGGGGCCACTATACCTGTAGCTCAGTTCCAGAAGGTTGTCTCTGTCAGATATGAGCTCAGTATTGCAATATTATTCACGAGACACTGGAAATTCTCTCTTTTATGTAAAAAACTTTATGTGAATTTTCAAAGAGTGTGGATAAGCAAAACGTATCAAGTAGACATGTTTGAACTGGGGTCCCCGATTTGCACGTCACAAATGGGCTGGTTATGGCACAGTATATAGCTGAGGTTGTAAACCCCTTTAGACTCAGTCATTCTGGCTTAATTGTCATGCTTTGCAAAAAAAGACTGAGCATCTGAGGAGGAAATTAAAGAGCTATGAATTTACATTCAAGGGTGGAGTTATGCAGGCACTAAGATGGAAAGGATTTTGCTGCAGGTTAGACTGTGAAGACCTGGTTTTCAACAGTGACATCTTGTGGCAGTGAAAGAAACAACAGCTGTGCTGGGCCAAGGAGGCTTTCTTGTTTTCTCCATCGGCCAGGCATTTAGAGTGAGTAACCCTCTGGGCTTAGAGTGGGAATGGGTAGGTCTCAAGAGAGAGATAATGGACCTTCTATTAATGAAGGCAGATGGGGAGAGTGAGTTAGTGGAAAAGTGAGTTAGTGGAAAAATATAAGATGTGATCAAACATGCATTCCAAGCCTGGGATATGGGCCATGTTGGTTTCATTGCTATAGAACTATGTTTTGATTAAATGCCACAGATACTAAAAGAGAGGACTTATATTTAAGTTTTCCTCTTGTTTATGGAAATTCAATATCTCAGGAGAGATTAAGAATAGTATCAATTTATAGTAAATGTTTTATAACTTTATGGTCATGTATTGATTCACAGTACTATTGCTCAATATTTATTAAGCAATAAATATTTATGGAGCCTAGCACTGTCCTAGGCTAAGCATGTGTATCAGGTGTCCTATTTGGCATTTAAATTCATCGTAAAATTTCTTGAGTTTTAAGGGATTGCAAGGGAATAAAAATATGAAATTCCACTTATTTATTTATTTAGTGCCATGTATCCGGTTAGATGCTGGGATACAATAGCAACTCAGACATTTATGCTTGCTGTTTTCATGAAGCTTACAATCTAGTGGGTGCAAGAAATATTAGACAAACACTTGCACAAATGCTTAACTTCAATTGTGCTAAGTGTGATAAAGGAGAAGCATAAAGTGCTGTGAGATAATAATGTGAGGATGTAACCTGGTCCCTGAGGAAGAGACGTTTAAACTGAGACATTTCAACTGAGGATGAGTAGGAGGCATATAAGAGAGGGGGTGGAAGAGGGCAGGGAGGAAAATATTTCAGAGGGAGCAGCATATCTGGTGGTTGAATACAAGGAATGAAAAGCTGGTTTGGGCGCCAAGGCTCAGCGATTAAAGGGACAGTGGTCAGCAATGAGGCTGGAAAGGAGGTTGGGACCAAATCATCCAGGACCTTGAAGGTAGTGGCCAAGATTTAGCCTCATATCCCCAAAACAATGTGCAGATATTGAAGGATTTTAAACAGGTAAGTTCCACCGTCAGACATTTTTTTTCTTTTTCTTAAAAAAAAATATCTCTCTGGCTTCAGTGATTCAAACAGACTGTACCCACTTGAGAGAATAAACACAAAGAATTGTTTGAACATATAGGATTTTTGGAATTAACTACAGAACTAGGTATATCAGGAAGTAATGATGTTTTTACATGTACTGTGAGATATAGTAAGAGGTCTATGTTCTGTGGGTCTACCATCATACTAAATTTTAGCTTTTTGTTACCATACAGGAGTAAAAGGAATAATTTCCTCTTTCCTCTTTTTTTTTTTTTTTTTTGCAATTCTGTTAATGTCAGTAGCTGACAGATAAAATATGATGTTCTGCAGGGACAAAGCCTTGCATATTTATAACTTCCAGTATATTGGTACCTTAAGCTGCATAGTAGCTAAGTAAATAGGTTTAGATTTAAAGGATACCTTTATGATGGTTTGCTTTTTGGTTGGAAGGAGGATTTTAAGTAGGAAGGATTTATTTTTTTCATACATTCTTAGAAATGGCAGACTTCTTGGAGAAAGATATATAGTATGTCAAGTAATTAATATTATTACTACCTGTTCTACTATTACTTATCATGTGCTGAAATTTTATTGTGTAAAACTCTCTCTGCAGAGAGAGATACACCATTCTTAAGTATTCCTTTATGCAGTTACTCTTGCCGAATATTTAAAGTAATTTGATTTACAAGAGCCTTTTATGAATTGTACTTATTACTTAATGTTGTGAAATGATGAAGTTGAGTGAATTTTTTCCGCTTGGAATTCATTATTCATTTTTTAATTTATTTTTTCTCTGCACACGCCCCCCCCCACATACACACATATTTATTTCACTGACTACTCACGAAAACCCAACAAGGTATGTATTATTATTATCCTCTTTTTACACGTAAGGAGACTAAAGCGCAAATAGGCTAATTACGTTGCCCCAAATCACACAGTTCATCGATGATGTAGCTAGGATATAAAATAATATTTTGATTTGAAGTGATAGTTCATAATTATTACATTATACTGCCATCCAAGATGAAAATAAAAATTTTCAATTATGGGAAAAATAAAAAATTTATATAATAAGTATATTATAAATGTTATCTTGTTTTAAGAAAACTCAATATAGAGTAATAATCCAATGGTGCAAAATTTGGAAATGTTTATTTGAACTGTAATAGAACTCTTCAGTTTTTAGAAGGATGCATTCTTAAGTATTCTTTCATGCAGCTCTTTTAGAACATTTAAAGTAATTTGAGGGGCTTCCCTGGTGGCGCAGTGGTTGCGCGTCCGCCTGCCGATGCAGGGGAACTGGGTTCGCGCCCCGGTCTGGGAGGATCCCACGTGCCGCGGAGCGGCTGGGCCCGTGAGCCATGGCCGCTGAGCCTGCGCGTCCGGAGCCTGTGCTCCGCAAAGGGAGAGGCCACAGCAGAGGGAGGCCCGCATACCACAAAAAAAAAAAAAAGTAATTTGATTTACAAGAGCCTTTTATAAGTTGCACCCATTATTGAGCCTTTTATAAGTTGCACCCATTATTCAAAGTCATGAAATGGTGAAATTGAGTGAATTTTTCCCCTTGCAATTCTTTATTCATTTTATCTTTATTCAACTTTATTCTGCTTCCCTTTTTGCACCCGTTTAATATGCAATGACAATAAGAGGAGGAGGAGGAGAAGGAGAAAAGAAGGAAAAAGGAGAGCAGTGAGTGGGCAAAGAATACAAATTGAATATATTACAGATAATTTTTAGTGTTTACTTTTCAAACAAAATTCTATCTAGTTCTCTGATGATTTTTATCACAATCCACAAAACTCTTGATTTAGTTACAAATTAATTTGTCGTTGTTTTTACTTTTTATGGAAGGTAATCATTACCTTTTTTATTGTTTGTACAATTTTAAGGTCAGTGTTTTGTATTTGTATATGATTATTTCTCTGATTTTACTTTAGTTTTAAATAATCCTTTCCCAAACAATGCACATCTTTTAAGATACCTATTTGAAATATAAGAATATATTATAGTAAGCATTTTTTATGCTCACTGTATATATTCTTAATATATACAGTGAGCATAAAAATTCACTGCCTTAAATATATATTAATTAATCCCATGTCCAAAGAAATGAAATTCCATGTTAATTTTGTTACTTTAATTTCTTTTTGGTAACAATACCATATAGATATTAGTTTACTATCGCCTACATTTTTTTTCTGTTCTTCATAAGATTGTTTTTTAATTGAGGTATAGTTGATTTACAACATTATATAAATTTCAGGTGTACAACATAGTGATTCACAATTTTTAAAGATTATGCTCCATTTATAGTTATAAATATTGACTATATTCTTGGTGCTGTGCAATATATCCTTGTAGCTTATTTATTTTATTTTATTTTTTAACTTTTAAAAAATTTATTGT
>NC_041220.1:116701588-116704186 GCF_002837175.3 Physeter macrocephalus | reverse complement strand
CCGCGGAGCGGCTGGGCCCGTGAGCCATGGCCGCTGAGCCTGCGCGTCCGGAGCCTGCGCGTCCGGAGCCTGTGCTCCGCAAAGGGAGAGGCCACAGCAGAGGGAGGCCCGCATACCACAAAAAAAAAAAAAAGTAATTTGATTTACAAGAGCCTTTTATAAGTTGCACCCATTATTGAGCCTTTTATAAGTTGCACCCATTATTCAAAGTCATGAAATGGTGAAATTGAGTGAATTTTTCCCCTTGCAATTCTTTATTCATTTTATCTTTATTCAACTTTATTCTGCTTCCCTTTTTGCACCCGTTTAATATGCAATGACAATAAGAGGAGGAGGAGGAGAAGGAGAAAAGAAGGAAAAAGGAGAGCAGTGAGTGGGCAAAGAATACAAATTGAATATATTACAGATAATTTTTAGTGTTTACTTTTCAAACAAAATTCTATCTAGTTCTCTGATGATTTTTATCACAATCCACAAAACTCTTGATTTAGTTACAAATTAATTTGTCGTTGTTTTTACTTTTTATGGAAGGTAATCATTACCTTTTTTATTGTTTGTACAATTTTAAGGTCAGTGTTTTGTATTTGTATATGATTATTTCTCTGATTTTACTTTAGTTTTAAATAATCCTTTCCCAAACAATGCACATCTTTTAAGATACCTATTTGAAATATAAGAATATATTATAGTAAGCATTTTTTATGCTCACTGTATATATTCTTAATATATACAGTGAGCATAAAAATTCACTGCCTTAAATATATATTAATTAATCCCATGTCCAAAGAAATGAAATTCCATGTTAATTTTGTTACTTTAATTTCTTTTTGGTAACAATACCATATAGATATTAGTTTACTATCGCCTACATTTTTTTTCTGTTCTTCATAAGATTGTTTTTTAATTGAGGTATAGTTGATTTACAACATTATATAAATTTCAGGTGTACAACATAGTGATTCACAATTTTTAAAGATTATGCTCCATTTATAGTTATAAATATTGACTGTATTCTTGGTGCTGTGCAATATATCCTTGTAGCTTATTTATTTTATTTTATTTTTTAACTTTTAAAAAATTTATTGAAGTATAGTTGATTTACAATGTTGTGTTAATTTCTGCTGTACAGCAAAGTGACTCAGTTATACATATATATATATTCTTTTTCATATTCTTTTGCATTATGGTTTATCACAGGATATTGAATATAGTTCCCTGTGCTATACAGTAAGACCTTGTTTTTTTATCTTAAACTTAGTAAATAGTTCGTTCTTCTTAATCCTCTACCCCTATCTTTCTTATCCCTCTCCCCTCTCCCCACAGGTATGACTACTTTGTTCTCTATATCTGTGAGTCTGTTTCTTTTTTGTTATATTCAATAGTTTGTCTCATTTTTTGGATTCCACATATAAGTGATATCATACAGTATTTGTCTTTCTCTGTCTGACTTATCTCACCAAGCATAATACCCTCCAAGTCCATCCATGTGGTTGCAAACGGCAAAATTTCATTCTTTTTTTAGGTTTGAGTAGTATTCCATTGTATATATATACCACAACTTTGTTATCCATTCGTCTGTTGATGGACACTTGGGTTGCTTCCATATCTTGGCTATTGTAAATAATGATGCTTTGAACACTGGGGTGCATATATCTTTTTCAATTAATGTTTTCATTTTCTCTGATATATACCCAGGAGTGGAATTGCCGGATCATATGGTAGTTCTATTTTTAGTTTTTGAGGAACCTCTATACTGTTTTCCATAGTGGTTGTACCAATTTACATTCCCACCAATGGTGTACAAGGATTTCCTTTTTTCTACTTTTGTTATTTGTGTTCTTTTTGATGGTAGCCACTTTGACAGATGTGAGGTGATATCTCACTGTGGTTTTGATTTGCGTATCTCTGATGATTAACAATGTTGAGCATCTTTTCATGTGCCTGTTGGCCATCTGTATGTCTGTTTTAGAAAAACGTCTATTCAGGTCTTCTGCCCATTTTTAAATGAGGTTGGTTTTCTGATGTCGAGTTGTATGAGCTGTTTATATATTTTGGAGATTAACCCCTTGTGGGTCATATCATTTGCAAATATTTTCTCCCATCCCGTAGGTTGTCTTTTTGTTTTGTCAGTGGTTTCCTTTGCTGTGCAAAAGCTTTTAAGTTTGATTAAGTCCTATTTGGTTATTTTTGCTTTTGTTTCCTTTGCCTCAGGAGACAGATCTGAAAAAAATATTGCTACAATTTATGTCAAAGAGTGTTTTACCTGTTTTTTTCTAGGAGTTTTATGTTTTCTGGTCTTACATTTAGGTCTTTAATCTATTTTGAATTTATTTTTGTATATGGTGTTAGAGAATGTTCTAATTTCATTCTTTTACACATAGCTGTGCAGTTTTCCCAGTACCATTTACTGAAGAGACCGTCTTTTCTCCATTGTATATTCTTGCCTCCTTTGTGGTAGATTAATTGACCATAAGTGTATGGGTAACTATCTCCTACTTTCTTTTTTTTTTTTTTAACATCTTTATTGGAGTATAACTTGTTTTACAATAGTGTGTTAGTTTCTCCTTTACAACAAAGTGAATCAGTTATACATATACA